>NC_056746.1:717500983-717558483 GCF_019279795.1 Protopterus annectens | reverse complement strand
TGCTGGAGGGACAGATTTGTCTCCCAGCAACTACTGTGTCTTTGGAATAGGCTACCAGTTCATGTGAAACAGAGTACCTCAATGACAGTGTTTAAAAGGAAGCTGGATGAGTGGAAGGAGCACCATAAATTCTTACCAAGGATAGCACCCATAGCCCTCCTGGGCATGGTCAGTCATTACTAAATGCAATCCTGGGTATTGACTAGCGTATCTATAGTATTACACTGGGATGAAATGGCTAGGCTTCAAATGACCTTCGAGTTGATAGCCTAATAAACTATGATGCTATGACCCTATGCACACATACTCCATATTATAATTTTATAAACTTACACAAACAAATTTTCATATCTTGAAACGCATACAACCTAGACATATACTGTTAGAACATATGTGTTAATCTGACATAATCTTTCTGACTACAAAAAATTCTGGTATAAGTGCTTGCTTATTGAGATATTTATATAAAGTAAGAAAGCATGTTTAATTGTATATAATTGTATATAAGCAATTCAAATAATAATGGATATATATCAAGATGTGCACCCTACAGTGCAAATATCAAAGACAGGTTTTCAGTAACATGTAAGATTTGACCTGATGCCATGCAGCAGTTTGTAAGTTACTTGTTTTTTTGAAGTATTAAGTACATACAGATGTATTGCATATTTTTATAATTACTAACACACAGCAATATTTCCAGTATAGTATGATATAAACCAGGACTGGCAGTGAATTCTCCTGTCTCCTTGTATGGTGCTTCACTGGTGTCACACCATGCTCCTCAATAAAATGTAAGTCTTTCAGTTATGAAAATATAACCATAAATTTGAAAATATATAATAAGTGGAAAACAACGATTAATTTTTTCCACTGTAGGACATCCTAGACTAACAATTTTTGTGTCATGTTGTTAATTCCTCCTTGTCCTTTCTAATAGTGCCTGTTATTAGGTGATATATCTCTTATTTAAAGATGTCAGACTGGAAAAGTTATGGATGCCATATGGGTATGGGTGTAAAGTGGAAGTATACAAAAAAGGTGTTATAGGCATGAGTAAGTAAAAAATTCTAAGCACATAATGGGATGATTTTAAAATGTCCTTGGAAGTAATACAGAATTAATAATTCTCAGTAAATTATTGACACTGAACCTTGCCCAATGTCCGCCCCAATCTTCACTCTGACTAGGCTGTGATGCCTGACAGAGATCAGTCATTTTGTACATGGAATTTATTTATTTATTTATTTATTTATTTATTTATTTATTTTGCATTTGTTTACCAGGTAGTGGCTGACTAGGCTTTGTAGCCTGTTTTCAGCAGAGACCCGGGGAGAAAAGCTCCGTTAATGTACAACACAATATTAGACATGTAATTAGCACTAAAATAGTTACATAACAAATCAGAGAATTAACAGGGTAGTACATCCTTAGACATTTGATTAGCACTAAAATAATTACATAACAAAAACAGAGATTCCACAGGGTAGTACATCCTTAGGATATTAGATTACAAAGTTTAAGAAAATGTAGGTCATTTGATAAGTTGAATATCTTTATGGGAGGTGAGCAGAAGGGAGAGGATTCAGGCAGAAAAGAGAGGAGAATATAGCGCTTAGGGGGTAAAGAGGTAGTGCATGGGAGAGATGTAGTGGGTAAAAGTAGAGAATGAGGGAGCAGAAGTATTTTGTGAAGAGGTTAAGAAAACATGTGAATGGAGGTAAAGGACAAGAATTAATATTGTGTAACACATTTCTATCTTTTACAGTAACTATACTAATAAATAATTTTCTGATGCATAAAAATTGCCTGCATGAAATGAAACTACTACCTAGGTTAATGTAGTACTAAACAAAAATGAATGGAAATGCAAATTTATTTTGTCTTTCTACATAAATATATAAACCAGTAGTTGTAAGTATACTTTTTCAGATGTATATGTGTGATTTAAAGATATATATATATATATATATATATATATATATATATATATATATATATATATATATACAGATTATTATTTTACTCATATATACATACAGTAAACTCTTGGTTAACTGGCACCCATGGAAATTGGTAGATGCAGGATAACTGCATTTTCTGGTTGCTTGACAGTATATTAAAAACAGGCCCAACTAATACTGTACCCTATACTATTTGTTTGGTTTGACTTGTTCTTAGGTTGGGGAGAGAGGGAATTTATTCCTATCTTCCTTTTTAAAACTTAAACTCTAAAAATGTAAGGTATGTTTCTGCAGGGGAAAACAGAAAGTGCAACACATGAAAATTGTACTGTATTTCTTCTATTTTTTTCTGGTTGCTTGAGAGTTCTGTTTGCTTGTGGTCTAGTTAACTGAAAGTTTACTGTATTACATTTGTATTTATACAGACAATTATGTTAGCACATAAACATTCCAAATATTTGTATATAGATGGTAGTTCTGTGTGCATATATGTTTATGCTTTATTTTGCATTATTTTAATAACATTACAGATACATTTTTGCAAGTATACATATATTTTCTAACAAATACATTCAATTATGCAACCTTCTTATAGTATTTTTAACCTATGTTTAATATGACCACCAAAAATAATTAATACTTACTATAGAACCCTAGGCATCTTGCTGCTACCTGGTCAACCCACTCAGCCAGCTGGTCAGACCCACACTTCTGTAGGTAATTGTACTTGTGGCGGCACTGTTGGCTGGAGCAGGTGATCCTTGTCAGGGATGGCAGGTGCTTACCCAACTCCTGTTGGATTTCAGTCTTTTTCCATTTACTTCCTCTTGTGCATGCCTGGATCTTATCCAGATATGACTCCCTAAGAATGTGGACCATTGTGAGGGTCTATTGTCTGACAAGCTTGGAGCATGGCCCTGTGCCTTCATAGGTGCTGCTGCCATTCAAAGTGCCAGAACCAGAAATAAGAAAGTTTCAGCAGGTCTGTGGTTTCACAGGTTTAGAACCACTCCCTGTGGGGTATGTCATCACTTTAACCTAACCTCAGAAAACCATCAGGGGCATTATGCCAGGAACTGCTGTTATTGGTCAATTTGGTTTAACCAAAATGCTTTGTAACATATTTTTTAAAAGAATATATTGACATCATTGAAGAAAAGCAGTATGCAGTCATCATTTTTCTTTGTATTACTTACAATTGCTTCTGCTGCATTGCCTTAGCTACCTTTTTAATTATTATGCCTGAGTGTCATTTATTACAACAGTAGAGTACCAGTAATACATATATATTTATATAGGTCTAACTGAAAACGCCGACAGCGCACCACGTCGATGACGAAAACACAGACACTGGAAGATCGACAACGTAGAAGACCGACAGTTGAGAATCCCGATGCTGAGAACACCGACATGTTAAGGTAAGTATGCAATAGGGACGGACGTTAGGAATAGGGTGTGGGTAAAGTAAGAGTGTGATAGTGAAGGATATTAGGGTAGGGTGCTGGTCAGGTAAGGGTGCGATAGTGATGGACTTTAGGTTTAGGGATGGTTAAGTGAGTTAGGGTTAGGCTGCGGGTAAGGTAAGTGTGCGATAGTGACAGTGTTAAGGGTTAGGGGCGGATTAAGTGAGTTAGGGTTAGGGTGCGGGTAAGGTAAGTGTGCGATAGTGATGGACCTTAGGGTTAGGGTTTGGGTTAAGGTTAGTGCATAGATAGTTGTGTATGTAAGGTTTAGTGTAGGTTTGTAAGGTTTTTGGTGTGCTTGTGTTGTGTGTGTGTGTTTTGGGAAAGGTATTTGTTTTGTTGATTGTCAGGATTTTGGTTTGTTGGGCATGTGAAGTTTTGTGTTTTTGAACGTTCTTTTTTTGTCATTTTTTTCGTGTCGGTTATTTCGTTGTGGGTGTTTTGGCGTGTCAGTGTTATCAGGTAGACCCATATATATATATATATATATATATATATATATATATATATGTATGTATATATATATATATATATATATATATATATATATATATATATATATATATATATATATATATATATATATATATATATATATATATATATATATATATATATATATATATATATATATATTTACACATACATATAGATTTTTTGGAGGAGTTCTAGAAATACATATCCCTATGTGTGTGATTACCAACTTTTATTTAGTACTGAATGGCTTGAGGTGAGAAGGTGTGCTAGATGATGTTAGCTGGGCAGAGATTTTAGTTTATGGCTCTTTAAACTACTCATACCTATGGTTCCATTTTGTTTTTTCTAAATATGTTCAGTGTTGAACATATCTGAAGGTATCTGTGCATTACTGTGGCATCCTGAGCACAGCTGAGGACTGCTGCAGACTCGGCTGCTTTCTGCTGCCCATTCCCATTTACTCATGGTCATGTTCATGAGCAGACAAGAACAGCGAATGCACATAAATAGCTTCACACTATCTTGTATTACTGTCTTTCACAGTGTAAGTGGAATGGACCTAACTTGCATACAAAATGTGTAAATGGACAGGAATGTGAAATAGTTTAATACTGCCATATTAACATGTGATTACTTGAGTTAGATGGTAAATGTAACTTAAGAACTCATGAACTTCATAAAGCAAGGCAAAAATAACAGAAATATTAAAATGTAACATGAAAAATTTCAAAATTATGTAAAATTAGTGAGTTACCTTGAAGAAATATTTATTTGACTTATGTGATGTGCATATCAGCATGGCTTACTGAATGGTGTAAAGCTGTCATTTGGAAGTGGCAGATCATTACAGCAACAGTAAGAAATGATCAATGATCACTGAAAAAAACATTAAGTGATTGTGCATACATATGTGTTTTAATTGTCAAGTACTGAAGGTGGTAAAGATGTGTTGTTGTCTTAACATATGTGTCCTTGAAGATTTCTCTGAGTATCACTGAAGAAAGAAAAATGACCGTATTATGATTGCAAGTCAGAGGTAGGGCTAGAGGAAGGAAGAACCTGTTAAAAAGTGATTACTTTACTGTTCTGAATGTATTTATGATACTGCAGACACCAGTATATTACTTGACTGGAATGAAATTTTTCATGTGGACATAGTTTTTGGGTTTGTGTTAACTTTTTTTGTAGAAGTGTATGACTGTGACCTCTTTTTCATGTGCAGTAATGATGCAAAATGAGGTATGAAGGCAGGGAGAGGACAAATTCAACTATAAGGAATAGTGTATTCTCATGGCAGCCCTTATGGCATATGTAAATCATCTGTTTGGTAAAAGAATACTCAAACAAGATGAGAGGACAAAAGCCTGGAATCAAGTTGTCCTAGGCATTATTGCAGTGGGTGGCAGAAACTGCACATTAACACAGTGCAAGCATTGGGCAAATGGTATGGTAGGACATGCTAGAAACAAGGCAAGGCAGAATGAAATTGCCTTTACCAGTACTGTGGAGGTGTGTCCAACAACAGATGAGGAATACCTCCTCTTCATCCAAGGTGATGCCTATGACACAGACGATGATGGTACTTGGATAATCAGAGATGGCGTGGACTCTAGTAATTTCTAATGTCTGCAGCTGCACGCATGTTTGTCCTTGAAGGTTGGTTTAAAAACATTATTATCTACTTATAATGCTGACATGGAATGATTACATTAAACACATGACAATTACTATTAACAGGCAAACCTTCCACATCTACACAGAATCACAATGAAGGCAGTGTGCAAAGTAAGTGTCCCTCATACCTCCTTAATAAGCATACAGTAGTATATGCTATTTCTTTATTACTAATGTTTTCAAATAATTTTTATGGGGTCAGCAGCAGAAGCAAACAGTTCCACTATACAAATAAATTTGGTGGATATCAGCAGTAGAATGGCTGTTGAAGATGATGATCATAACATAATTATGCTTATGAGGCAGCCTGAGGAAAGTATCTCAGATTTGCAAAGTTTAATGGCAGGAATTCATACCCCACAACATGTTAGCAACTCTGTAGGAAGTGACAGTCCATTACAAAGTCAAGCACATGTTAACATCACACTCACATTTTTACAGGAGAACCCATGCATCACTTCACCAGTATCTCTAAACATATATAAACACTTTCAGGATGATAGCAGACATGCAGAGGTAACAGTGTCCACAGTCACTCCTTTAGGAAGGGGAGTCAGGCACAGGAATTTATTACAGCTACTCCAGGAAACACATAAAGCATTGGCTTTCCAGCAGCAAATGTAGTGTGACATTGTTAGGGCTCAGAGCACTGCCACAGAGAGTCAGCTGGAAATGGTAAGAGTCCTCTGGGGTATACGTAAGGATTTCCAGCACTACATGGAAATAGCAAAGAGTAGGAATAAGGGTAATGACTACATACCTTGAATAGATAGCATGACACTACAAGTGCTTCTCAAGGAAAGAGTTTACTAAAAAGGCTCATCCAGACTCTGCTACACTTTGCTGTGAAGGAAAGGTTAGTTTGCTTTTATTTGTTGTATTTTGTATTACTTTATTGCCTTTTTTTATATTTTGAATACTGTGGTTTGTTTTCTTTACCTTGTGTTTTACTTGCATTCTGCTTTAACTGCATATTAAAACTTCAAAAGAGACCACAGCTTTGTCTCTTCTGAGTCAGGGAGAAATTAGAACTGATCAATTAAGGACTCATTCATAAGATAGAAGAGGTCACTTAAGGTTAATCATTTGTGAACTGAGGGGGTGGAGCTAGGAATTAAACCTTCTATTTAAGGGGTAAAATAAAACATTTCAGAGCTTTACCAGAAAGGCTCATCCAGACTCTGCTACACATTGCTGTGAAGGAAAGGTTAGTTGCTTTTATTTGTTGTATTTTGTATTACTTTATTGCCTTTTTATATTTTGAATACTGAGGTTAGTTTTCTTTACCTTGAGTTTTAGTTGCATTTTGCTTTAACTGCATATTAAAACTTCAAAAGAGACCACAGCTCTTTCTCTTCTGAGTCAGGCAGAAATTTCACATCTAACCTCTCTAGTGCACACTGCAGTGTGCATTTTTTTTTCATCTTACCTTTAAGCATCCCTATGACTAGCACTTGCTATAATACCTACTGGAAAGCACTAGGAAGCCTTAAACTGATACAAGCACTCAACTCTCCTTGTTAATAGGAGAAATTAATTGTAGACACTAAACAGCCTATAATTGCAAAGTACCTTGCTAATGTAAGGGAAAACAGCTCCTGTACTTTACAAAAAAAAAAAAAAGCACCAAACCAGGCATGTCCAAGGGTCAGCTCCTGGTGATTGTTCCTGTCCACCTGTTGAATCTGGGTATACTGGGGCAATGCAGAAATTGCCTCATGTACACAGACAACCCTCTCCTCCTACCACCCAACACTACAACCTGTGAGAGATGCACTTACATAGCCAAAATGGAAGCAAAGCTCTCTCCACCCAAGACTGTGCTAGACAGTCAAGAAGAGAATGTTAACACCCACACTACACCTCAAGCAACACATAGCCCTTCTAAACCCACACCACCAACACCCACATATAGCAACACTAAATCCACATATGCAGAGGCCCTTAACTGTAACCTGCCCAAGCAAAAAGGACCTCTGAAGCAGAAATGCAAATAAACACCAATCACAACCAAAGTGTCATATAGCTCACAACACCAGTGTGCCATCCGGCAACAGCCCCGAAGGCAAGACAACATACCTAACACTTTAGTCATAGGCGACTCTATAGTCCGGCACACTGATGTCCCACTCACCAGGTTGAACAAGGAGAAAATTATAGTCAGCTGCCTGTCGGGTGCTACCATCTGCCACATAACGCATGCACTTAAGTCACTCCACAACAAGTACAAATATGACTTTGTCATTGTCCATGTTGGAGTGAATGACTTGAGACGTACCTCCCTGGACTACATGAAAAGAGACATGGAAGAGCTCTCAGATCATGTGACCCAGGCAGGTATGACCCTAGCCCTGAGTAGCATCCTGCCTTCGCCCAGAATGATACCACAATATAAGGACAAAATGACTGACTTCAACAATTGGCTAAGCTTCTGTTGTCATTCAAATGGGATCCAGTGTTTGTCTGCCTGGGACGACATGATTGACAGACCACAATACTTTGCCAGAGATGGTCTGCACCTGTCACCCCTGGGATTCAGGTTACAGGCTAAGGTTCTTGCCACCCCTATAGTGTCTTTTTTAGGCAAAGTTCAAAGGACAAAACCACCACCGTAACAGGTACAAGCATTCAAAATCTGAAGGTAATACTACTCAATGCTAGAAGTCTAAACCTCAAAATGCACTCTTTCGAGGCACTCCTAAAAATGAAGAACATCGATATCTGTGCAGTAACTGAAACCTAGTTCAAGGCTCCAGAGATCATCCCTGCATTACCAGGCTACAACTCTTACCGCACTTTTTAGCCACCAAACCAGGACCGAAACACTAAAGGTGGAGGAGTGTCAATATTCACCAAGGATATTCATACCACCAGGCTAGTTGCCCAACACAATGCATCTGAAATTCTCCAGGTGCAACTAACACTAGGTAAGACTGCAATCCAAATTGTAGCTTGCTACAGATCCCCCACCATGACCCAAGATACTCACTACACCTTTCGAAACATACTGGAAAATATTAAGATAGAACCAAACACCCTAATACTGGGTGATTTTAACTACCCTACCATTAACTGGGAAAACTACTCATGTACCAACACCTTTGCCCAACGGTTCTTGGAATTCATAAATTCTAACACCATGGATCAACTAATCCATAGTCCCACCAGGGTCTCCAATATCTTAGACCTGGTCATTACCAACATGGGAAATCGATGCTCCACACCTATGGTCACCCCCTCATTAGTCAGGTCTGACCATAAGCTAATCACCCTTAACATCCACATCCCACCCCTACCCCCACCCCCCAGTAAGGAAACCTCTATAAAAAACTTCTCCAAAGCTAACTTCATGATACTCATGTCAGAAGTGACAAACTTTATGACACCCATGCAGATGGGAACTGAAAGTTCACTGCTAAATCCTACACTAAGGCACTGTACAAGCACATCCACTCATGCATGAATCGTGCCATCCCAAATAGAACCAAGATGCTGTCATCCACAAAAGGAAGCCAATCTGGTGGTCCCCTGCCATTAACAAACTTTACAACAAAAGGAAGACACTGTTGCAGAAAAAAGGAAAATCCCAGGATGCAAAAAACTCCCTTACCAGCCTCAGTAAGAAACTGAGATCCCTTATAAAATCCTCCAAAGCTAGTTACGAAAATAAAATTGCCAAAGATTCACAAGACAACCACAAGTCATTTTATAACTATGTCAAGAATCTAAATGGCAATGCTCAGATCTGCTCTGAACTAAAACAGAATGGCATTAAATATACTGATCCCAAGGATATTGCTAATATCCTGGCAGATCGATTCAGTGCCAACTTCACCCCCGTCACCCCCTAAATGGCCCATCTCAATACCAGAAGACTGCCAAATTCCAATAATAATGGCCACACAGGTAAAAAACACACTCTCCAAAGCTAAGAATACAGCATCCATGGGACTGGATGACATCCCGGGCTGTGTACTACATGAACTACAATATGAACTGGCACCTCACCTAAGTGTCATGTTTAATCATAGCCTCACCTCAGGTTTCATGCCCAGTGAGTGGCACAGAGCTACATTTATCCCAATCCGCAAGGGGGGATCCACCTTGGATCCCAGAAACTACCGTCCCATCAGTCTGACGAGCCTTATCTGCAAGGCCATGGAGCGTATTATCATGGAACTTATAAACAAAAACATTGGCAACCTTCAAACACTGGACCCCACCCAGTTTGGGATTGTGAAGGGCCGATCTTGTCTTCTGAACCTGATTGACTTCTTTGAATCAGTCTCCAGAGCCATGTACAAGGGTAAGGTGGCTCACACAGCCTATCTAGACCTTGCAAAGGCCTTTGACACTATCCCCCACTCTGGAATCATATATAAATGTACTAAGCTGGGCATTAATCCCTACATCACCCAATGGGTTGCTAACTGGCTTACTGAATGTAGCAGACTCCAAATCCAGCTCTAGACAAGTGACAAGTAGAGTACCTCAGGGTTTAGTCCTGGGACTGCTCTTGTTTGGCATCTACTTCTCTGAAGTACAGGCCAACACTAAGGGACTCTGGCTAACAAAGTTCGCAGATGACTGCAAACTGGGAGCCATTATTGAATCCCCAAATGATGTGGATACTCTACAAAAGGGCCTTACAGAAACAGATGCTTGGTGCCAGAGCCATGGGCTCAAGCTCAGTGCCAAGAAATGTATAGTTATCCCCTTTGGGAAAAAAACATATACCCATGAATTACCATATAGTTGGCAGTACACTAAACATCGAAAGTGTGATAAGAGACTTAGGGACACAGGTGGACAGTGGTCTCAGCTTCGATAACCACATCGCCGCAGCAGTCAGGAAATCCTTCTATGTGGCACACCTCATCACTAAGGGCTTTTCATTGAGAAGAAAGGAGGTCATTGTCCCACTGTACTCATCCCTCATTAGACCCATTATAGAATACAATGCCCTGTTTGGTATATACCTCTCAAGACATCTGCAACAACTGGAAAGGCCGCAGAAATACCTCACTAAAAGAATCACAGGCTTAAAGCAGATGCCCTACGCTGACCACCTTAAAAAACTCCATCTATACTCTGTCGCATATCATCTACTCAGAGGCGATCTCTACTTAGCATATAAGGCCATGTCAAACCAAGAGCTGTTGGACATGCTACACTTAAAGAAATCCCAATCGCTTAGAGCCACATGCTCCAGGGATCTAAACCTTGTCATCACAAGAAACAAAACATGCTGGAGGGATAGGTTCCTGACCCAGAGACTCCCCAGACTCTGGAATAGATTGCCCATACATGTCAAGCAGAGTGCCTCTTTGGCCCTCTTCAAAAGGAACGTTGACAATTGGATGGGAGAAAGGAAATTCACCCCGGGGATCACGTCAGTCGTCCTGGTAGACAGGGGTCCAGGGAAGTAAATAGTGTGGGAAGAAATAGCCAGGGAATTGTTATGACTAGGCTTGTATAGGCCCTAGGGCTGATAGCCTAGTACCAACCTATGAACCTATGAACCTAAGTACTGTAATTAGTTGGGGGGAGCAAGCACAACAGATTTCATGTACGTCTTGTCAAAGTTCATTAAACCTAGCAGAACCTCTCATTCAGTTCCTGATCATGTTTCCACAGCACTGTCAGATCATTGTTTGTAGGATAAGCTGCATCAAGTAGATCATGACATTGGAGCAACTCACCATGCAGCTGTTATGTTAGCCCTTCTTCAAAATTATTCTTAGTATCACCTAACTTATCTTTAGTGACATATTTGACCTTGACCCCAGCATGACATTTCTGTTACTTACAAGTTTACCTTCACAAACACAGGTCAATGTTAAGTCAAAAGGGCATTCATTATTAACAAAAAGGGGGGTGCTTAGGACTCTTTTTAACTGTATGCATTTCATTAGCGTAATGCTACTGCATAGAGCTGCAGGGAATTGTGGAAAATATGTATGTCATTAACACCAAAGAAAAAAATGCCTTACTATTCTTACAGCTGGCAATTACCTACAACTTAAAAGTAGTAATAGGAAAGTTTCCATGGAAACAGAGTAATAAGAAAATTATAAATTAAAATGATTACCTTGCCATGTAAACAAACACTTCTACTACTTCACTCTAAGCACTGCACAAATGATGATTTTTTTATCTCTCTGGCAATAAATGATTGTGTATAACAAAATAAAATAATCTCATGTGCAGTACCTCAACAGCCATTAAACTGGAATAATAGTGCATGATGCAAAAGCAATACAATACATATTCATTCAAATGTAAAGTAAGAACTACTCTTAGACACTGAATTATCCATTTTACTATTTTACCACTTGAGGACATTCAGGATGTGCATACGTAGGTAAACCACTTCAGTGGAATTTATTGTGCAAAACAGTTAAAAATGTGATATTACTTGCATGATGTCTTATGACATCACTAAACAGGAGCCCCAGAGCACTCAGACATGATTTTTAACAAACAATAATATGAGCACATGTTCTAAAATAAAAAAAATACTTAAAGATGAAAAGTAATATCAGATAAATAGTGACAGAATAGCATGCACCACACAGCATAACCCACAGATATCAGTTATACTTTATGGGCCAGATTCAGGAAGGCTTACACAGAGTTCAAGAGTAGTGTAAGCCTCCGTGTAAACCTCCCGATTCAGGAACAGCCCAAATCTCTGTGTAAGAGACAGATAACACGTCTCTTACACGGACTGGGCGTGGAAATGCTCAATACCTCATTTGCAGCTCAAAGATATGCAAATGAGGTATCTGAGCAATCCACGAAGCAGAAACCAGTCCGTGTAACAGACGTGTTAGCTGCAGAAATGTACTCAGCTGACAACTGAGTACATTTCTGCAAAATTAAAAACGGAGCTATGTCAGCTCCAAATAAAGGGTGCATTTGTTTCATTAAGCATGCCAATGGCCATTGGCATGAAAAAGTGTTGCAAAAATATGTTATATAACTTTTTTTTTTCCACGGGATTTTGAGGTTTAACTGCAGCGCACACCCGCACAAACGGGGTGCGCTACCTAAAACTGCAAACCGAAGCTTATAAGCCCACAATTGTGGGATTTATGTATTACATGGAATGTCAATGGAGGGACTTGCAGACCAAAAACAATATGGCCTCCGTTTAGTGGTTGTCAAGGGGGGGAAGCTCCGTGTAAGACATGTAACTAGTCATTACTAGGCAATCCTATGTAAATGAGGGTTACAATACTGAATCACACTGCCACATAGGTAATGAGCACTTTCTGAGTAGTGTAAGAGTTAGAGAAGGGGGAGGAACAGAGTAAGAGGTAGGTGACATCATGGGGGGGAAGGATAGATACAAATGTACCAGATTGGAGGGCAATGTAAGGTGAAAGATGACAGACAGACTTCAGGGAGGGAGGTGTGTCCCAACAGAACACTAGGAAAGTCAAGAAATGGAAGGTTTACGCTATCCCTACACTCAAAGTTTCTTGATATACGTGCATGCACGCGTGTGCGCACGTGTAAGGCAGGCTCAACATGTGGGAGCGTGTTGCAAACCGTTTACAACGGTTTGCGCGGGCGTGCACATGTTGAAGGCAGTGTGCGCGCGTTTTAACATGAATCAGCCTAGTTCACACAGTGTAAGGATGTGTGCGCGCGTGTAACACCGTGTAGGGATGTGTGCACACGTTTAAGTGACTGTGAGCGTGTTTGAGCTGGTGTGCACATTGCTCCCCTTCAGGAAACAGAGAGGAAACAGGGAAAACCAAAATACAGGGAAACTGCCAGGGAATACTGCTGGAGTTAATTGGTGGAAACAATTGGAAGCAGGTAATTATGCAGGCAGACTAGAAGCCAAACCCAGCACTTAAAACACTGCAAAGAACAGTGCAGGGTGTTTCTCACAAGAGATACTGCAAGAAAGTAAGCTATCAGAATTGAAAACTGAAAAAAGCTGAACTCAGAGCAAAAATGCTAGGGGCTGCCATAGCTGTTATAATCAGGCAAAGGCGAATTGCTGAGGGTGGTGACAATGCAGATGCTGGCAGACAACCCAGAGTGAGGAGAAGGAGAAGAGTATACAGGCCCAGGGTCACCTACCATGGGTTACATGAGCTGGAGATAGTAGAGTGCTACAGAGTGGACAGAGACCTTCTGCAGCAGATTGTTGAGCTGTGCAGGCCACATCTCACACACAGAACCAACAGAGGGGAACCCATCCCAGTGGAAACCAAGGTATGTGTTGGCCTAAGAATACTAGCAACAGGTACCTTCCAGAGACCAACTGGTGATATGATGGGGATATCACAGGCATCAGCCTCCAGGGTACTGCACCAGTTCCTGGATGCCATGTCAGCACATGTCGGTGATCATATATATGTCCCTAATGACCGTGAGGTTGTGGCCAGCAATATGCATCTCTTCCAGCAAATAGCGGGATACCCTGAGGTGCTGGGTGCAATAGACTGCACGCACGTGCACATCAAAGCACCAGCTGATGAGCGGGGTAGAGTCTACATTAACCGCAAGGGATACCCCTCCATCAACTGCCAGGCCATGTGTGATGCCCAGGGCATAATAATGAATGTGTGTGCTGGCTGCCCTGGGAGCTACCACGATTCCCACATCTGGCATCTGACGCAGCTGTACCAATCATTTGCCAGTGGGGACTTCCCACACGGACACCTAGTGGGGGATGCAGGTTATGCACTTGAGCAGTGGCTGATGACACTCATCAGAAATGCACACACACCTAAACAGGAACGCCATAATGAGGCACACGCACAAACACGTAATGTCATAGAGCGTGTGTTTGGGCTGCTCAAGTCATGGTTCCGGTGTCTGGACACATCTGGTGGAGCCTTGCAGTACACACTAACTACATGTACCCAAATGGTTATGATATGTGCTATGCTACATAATATGATCCTGCGGAAACAGCTGCAGCAGGACCAGCACAGGGCTGGGCCTAACATCCCCACACCATTGCCAAGGCCACCACAGGCAGAGGGTGACTCGGAGGAGGAACAACCTGACCTTGTCCCAGTAAGCAGAAGGAGGCGTGCCCAGTATGCCCTGGCCTTGGCAAAGAGGCAACGCATAGCACATACATTGGTCAGTAGGAACACTGGGACTGATACCCGCTCTGACACACTCATATAGTAACAGGGATGCCTAACATGACACAACCTGCTTCCAAACATGTACAGGGAGTGTAGTATGTGCATCCGACAGAGGCAGCCCTGCAGCACCACCTGAGGCATGAATGCCATGTGTTAAGTAATGTAATACCATGTACCATATGCACACCTGAGGACCCGACTAACATCCACCCTCACCAATCATAAACCACAAAAAACACAAACCTACCTCATAGGTACCACAAGCGATAGTAACCTAGATGTAATGCTACCCAATGCCAGAAGTATAAATGCGTGCAGTGTAAACGCACACAGTATAGAGAATGTAGATATCAGTGCTGTAATAGAAAACAGGGTCAAAGCCCACATCAGCACCCTGACACTACCAGGTCACACCTCTGTCTTAATAGCAGGAACTGCCCCAGGCCTACTCTGGCAACGTGAGTGTCAAACGAAATATTACTGTCAACCTGGGTGCCCAGGACCCTGATAACCTCTTCTGTGCTTAGAGGATTGCCACCTAGATGGGAACTAGGGGTAACCCTGTTGTTCCCGAAGGGTATGACTATGCATTGTTTAGCGTTTAACGTTAGGCCATGGCTCTGGCACCAGTTATCTGTGTCTATGAGACCCTTCTGAAGGATGTCTGTGTCAGATGGGTTTCCAACTATGGTTCCCAGTTTGCAGTCATCTTCAAACTTTGTCAGCCATAATCCTCCTGTGTTTGCTTGTACTTCTGAAAAGTAGATGCTGAACAAATGTGGGCCCAGGACTGAGCCCTGTGGGACATCACTTGTGACAGCTCTGGAGTGTGACATGGCACCAGCAACTTTGACCCTGTGTGTTCTGTCACTTAGTCAGTTTGCAACCCATGCTGTGATGTATGGGTTCACAATTAAGCTGGTGATGTTTTCAATGATACCTGAGTGGGGTATTGTGTCGACAGCCTTTGCCAGGTCAAGGTAGGCTGTGCGGACTGCCTTGCCCACGTCAATGGCCTGGGTGACTGTCTTGAAAAAGTCAACCAAGTTTAAAAGGCATGATCTGCCCTTGACAAAGCCAAACTGGATTGGATCCAATGTCTGCAAGTCCCCTATGTCTTCATTTATTATTCCCATTATGACCCCTCCATAGCTTAGCAGAACAGGCTTGTCAAGCTGATGGGATGGTAGTTTCCGGGGTTGGTGGAGGCACCTCCTTTGTGAAGTGGGTCCACCATTGCCGTATGCCACTCCTTGGGCACATATCCTGAGGTGAGGCTAAGATTAAACAGCTGCCCTAACTGCGGGTGTAATTCCTCATTGAGTTCATGGAGCACACAACTGGGGACACCATCTGGTCCCATGGATAAAGTGTTTCCGCCTTGGATAGAGCAGTTCTCACCCCAGCATTGGAGATGTTTGGGGGGCTACAATCCTCTGGTGTAGATACCCCTCCAGTTGGGGGGGGGGAGAAATCTGCACTGAACCTGTCAGCCAGTATGTTGGCAATGTCTGTAGGTTCAGTGATATTTACATCATTCCGAACTAATTCTGAGCATATCTGGGAGTTCCCTCCCAGGTTTCAAACATAGGTAAAAAAGGCCTCATGATTGTCCCTTGAGTCCTGAGTGGGTTTACTCTCAAAACTCACCTTGGATGATTGTATGGGTGAACCCAGTGTTTTACTCATAATGAGCAGGGGTGTCTTCCCTTCTACGGATTTCGCTCTATCTTGTAGTAGCTCCTTCCTTTTGTTGTAGAGCTTGTTTATGGCTAGGGTCCACCAGACTGGATGCTTGCCTGTGGTACAAAGAGTCTTTGTTTTGTTTGGGATTGCCTGATCCATGCAGTCCTGGAGGTGCTGGTAGAAGGCATTTGTAAGTGATACAGTGGCTTGGGTAATGGTGTCCGCTGGCTTGGGGGCCTTGAAAGAGACCACACCAGTCCTTAGAAATGTGAAGTCGGCATTTGAGAAGGTCTTCACTGTTTGTTTTTCTATCTGGGGTGTGGTGGGATGTGGACTCCCACTGAGATTAGTCCATGATCTGATCTCACCAATGATGGGTATACTTCTGGTGTTGAACAGTGTGACCCCATGTTCATGATGATGAGTTCTAGTATGTTGTCTCCACTTGTGGGGATAGTGACCAGTTGTTCCATGGCATTTGAGTGTATGAACCCTTGGAACCTTTGTGCTAGAGTGTTGTGGCTTGATTAGTGATCCCAGTCTATATTTGGATAGTTGGAATCACCCAGTAGGATGGTGTTTGGAGATACATTTATCCCCTCCAGTGTTTTCAGGACAGCTGTGTGAGGTACCTGAGTTTGAGAGGGTGGCATGTAACATGCTACAAACTGCAGAGCAGTCTTGCCTACGGTTACTGGCACCTGGATGGTCTCCGATGCATCGTGTGTTACCACCAACCTTGAGGTGAGGGTGTCCTTGATGAATATGGACACCCACCCTCCTTTCTTGGTGTTGTCCGGATTTCGGTGCCGGAACGCATGATATGAGGTAACACCCGATAGTGCCGGGGTGCTGTCAGAAGCTGTGAACCAGGTTTCAGGCACAGCACAGACATCAATGTGCTACATACTGAGAAGGGCATCGAGTGTGTGCAGCTTGAGGTTGAGACCTCTGGCATTGAGCAGCATTACCCTTAGTGTCTTTCCTTTTCTGTGTTCTAGGGTGGTAGGTGTAGAATCTGATTCTTGCATAAAAAGGCACAATGGGGTGACAAGAGCATCAGCCGAAATCCGGAAGCCCAGGGGTGACAGGTGCAAGCCGTCCCTTGCAAATCAGCGTGGCCTGTCCAGCATGTCATCCCAGGCAAACAGACATTGGACCCCCTTTGAATGACACCATAGTTTAAGCAAATTATTACAGCTGATCATATTGTCTCTGTTTATGTGGCATCATACTTGGTGAAGGTAGGATACTGCTCAAGGTCAGGGTCATACCTGCCTGGCCTACATAATCAGAGGGATCCTCTATGTCTCTTTCCATGTAGTCCAGGGAGGTACATCTCAGGTCGTTCACACCAGCATGGATAATGACTGGGTCAGACTTGTACTTGCAGTTGAGTGACCTGAGTGCTTGCATTATGTGGTGGATTCCAGTGCCCAATAGGCAGCTTACTGTGACCTCCTCCGTACTCAATCTGGTGAGCGGGACGTCAGTGTGTCTGACTATGGAGTCACCTATGACAAGTGTGTCTGGCATTGTGTTTGGCCTTAAGGGCTGTGACTGTTTGGCACACCGACTCTGTGGTCTATGTGTTGCATGTGCTGTGCCCTGTGGAGGCAGTTGTGTGGGTGTCTGCTGTGGTGGCCGCTGCCGTTTTGGTAGAATTCTGATCAGAGCCTACGAGTATGTCTTTGTGTGTCCATGTGTATGATTTTAAGTTGTGATAGTGCTATGTGAGACTGGGTTTGTGATGTGTGGTTACCTTCACCTTCTCTCTGGTCTTGCTAGTCCTATGTTGAGAGAGCTCAGCCTCCACTTTGGCTATATAGTTGCATCTCTCACATGTATGTGTGTTTTATGGGAGAAGGAGAGGGTTGTCAGTGTACATGAGGCAAGTGTAACATTGCCTCAATATTCCCAGGTTCACCATCTGAGCAGGAGAGGACACTAGCAACTGATCCCTAGACATGCTAGAAGGAATAGACAAAACAATGTTGGAATACAGGGAGATATCAAGCCCCCCAAACCACATCATAGTGCTTGACTGACAATACCTACACATACACCATTGTTTCATAGAGTCATAGTTTACTACTAGGCTATCTGCCCTAGTGCATGTATAAGCCTAGCCATAGTGATGTGGCTATCGCCACCCCTTATAGTGGTAATAAGTGTACAGAATAAATTCCGAATATTGTGCCTCTGACTTAGTAGTGACACATTATGACCCCCTTACGTAATTGAATAACATGACTGTGCCTCTGTCTAGTCTGTGTCTCTGTCTCATATGCAGTTGTCCAGATGTCTCCTGAAGAGAGTCAGTGAGGGACTCTGTCTAACATGAACTGGGATACTCTGCTAGAGTGTGAGATGCCTCTGAGTTATGACTCTGTCCCTCCAGCATGTCCTATACATGTATGTGCTGAGGTTCAAATCCTCAGCTCTCATGGTTCTGGTGGATTTGGATTGCTTGCAGTGGAGCATGTCCACCAAATCCTGATTGGACATGGTCTTGTATGTCAGGCATAGGTCACCTGTAAGTATGCGGTATGACACTGAATAAAGCTGGATTTCCTCTATTCTGGAAGCATATGACATGTGTTGAAGACCCCTGATCTTCATGGTAGGTACTTTTGGGGTCTCTCCAGCTGTTGCAAGTGCTGGGTGAGGTACATACCATATGGGACTTTGTATTCAATCATGGGCCTGATAAGGGAGAAGGATAGTGGTACAATGACCTCCTATGATCTGGATGGAAAACCCTCCATGATAAGGTGGGCAAGATAGAAAGTCTCCCTAACCACTTTGGCAACATGGGTGTCAAACGAGATGTCACTATCTACATGTGTCCCCAGGTGTCTGATTTGTTTTCTGTGCTCAGTGGGTTGCTGTCTATGTATTGATCTGTGGGTACTTTGTTCCTCCCAAAGGGGATGAATACACATCAGTTGCATTCAGTTTCAGGCCATGCGTCTGGCACCAGCTATCCGCCTTTGTGACGGCATTCTGTAGGATGCGTGTGCCGGCTGATGTATTCACTATGGTGCCTAGGTTGCAGTCATCTGCAAACTTTGTCAGCCACAACCCTCCTATGTTTGCTTTCACATCTGAAAAGTAAATACCAATTAAGAGGGGTCCCAGGACACATCCTTGTGGGACACCACCTGTGACTGGCTTCGAATCTGACAAGGCACCTGCAATGTTGACTTTATGGGTTCTGTTTCTTAGCCATTTTGCAACCTATCCTGTGACATATGCTGTTATATGTCAGCTGTTGAGCTTGGCTATGATGCCTGAGTGGGGTATTGTGTCACAGGCCTTAGCCAAGTGCAGGTAGGCTGTGTGGACTCATGTAGCCCTCATCGATGGCCCTACTGACAGTTTCATCTTAGTCAACTAGGTGCAAAAGGCAGGATCTGCCCTGTACAAAGCTGAACTGGGTGGGAACAAGGGTCCGTAGGTCAGCAATGTCTCTGTGTAAGAGCTCCATAATGACTCTTCCCATAGCTTTGCAGACAAGGCTGGTTAAGCTTGTGTGGTGGTAGTTGCCATGGTCTGTGGAGGCATCTCCTTTGTGGAGTGGGACCACTGTTGCCGTACGCCAGTGTTCAGGTACATGTCCTGTAGCAAGACTAAGGTTAAATAGCAGTTGTATATACGGGTCCAGCTCCTTCTGGAGTTCACATAGCATGCAACCGGGGATACCAGCAGGTCCCATTGATGCTGTGTACTTGTCTTTGCTGAGTGCGGCTCTCACATGGACATCCAAGATGACAGTGAGGTTACATACAGCTGTGATAACTATCTTCTTTTGGGGGTGAGGGAGGGGGTAAATCGCACTGAAGCTGTCCGCCGGAATGTTGCAGATATCTGTCAGGTCACTGGAATATATGTTGTTGTGTGCCAACTCTGAGCATATCTGAGGGTTCCCAACCAGGTGTCTGACATAACTGAAGAAAGCAGTGTGGTTACCTTCATTGTCTTTGGTGATTTATGTCCCCAAGTTGACCTTGCATGTCTTTATGAGATAATGTAGCTTTCTACTAGTGCTGATCACAGCTGTCTTCCCTTTTGGAGATGTAGCTCTGTCTTGCATTAGTAACCCTCATCTGTCATACAGTTTGTTTATGGCTGGGGTCCACCAGACAGGCCACTTTCCCTTTGTGGAGAGGGTTCTGTTTTTATTTGTGATTGCATGGTCCATGCTTTCTGACATTTAGCTAAGGGGAGGTCATTGTGGTTCTGCAGTTATCTTTCATCAGCATTAGAAATGACCACAACAGCCCCTGTGGGGTGTACCTCATGCAGACACATCCAGCACCTGTAAAGTCCACAACAGTACCTCACCAGGAGTATGAAAGAGCTGGAACACATGTAATGTGTCACCTGATTAAACAGAGTGCAGCTCCACACATTGCCATGCTGTCCACCCAGATGCAAGCTGTGCCTGATGTAGAAAGCCATGTCCAAGCTGGAATCAATGCACATGCTGCACCTTGTACAATCTGAATGGCAGGGAGCTATGCACATGAGGGACCTGAACCCCAGCACTGACATACATAGAACAGGCTGTACTGCATTATCCATAACACAGAAGCCACCCCCATGCATGAGTAAACTACCAGTACAGGTTATCCGTAGAGTCACTCATTGATTCCCCTCAACAGGAATCCTAATGAGTGGATGGGAGATGGGAGGTTTACCCTGGGTATCAATGTTATGTCACAGGTAGACAGAGGCACAGTATACTAAACAAGACATATGTCATGGCAAACTACACTTACAATGTGTTGACGGACAAACACACTCTCCGACTAGCATTAGAAATGGCCTAGGGCACATCGGTAGTGTTTTCCAATGTACACCCATGTTGTGGAATACACTACTGATGTTGGATGAGGCTGTTGTAAGTAGTTCACATCTGAACATAATGCAACATGGTCAGATAGGTTCATAGGTACATAGGTTTATACTAGGCTATCTTCCCTAAGGCAGGTATAAGCCTAGCCCAGAGTTTGTTGGCGTACACCACCCCTTATATGGAAACAGTACTGTGCCCATTAGTTTGTCGTGCCTCTCTCCAGCAGTGACACAGTGACGATCCCCAGGTTAAATGTATGACCTTCCATCCACAGGTCAAGATATCTCTTGAACACAGCCAGCAAGGTGCTCTGCCTCACATGGACCAGGATTGTATTCCACAGCATAGGGAGTCTCCGAGTGATAACTCCATCCATCCAACATGTCCAACGTACATCCCTGCTAAGGTGTAAGTCACTTGCACTAGTGGTTCAGGTGGATCTGTCGATTCTGAGGTGGAGCATGTCCATTAATCCCTGTTTGGACATGGCCTTGCATGTCAGGCACATGTCACCTCTAAGCAGACGGTATGTGAGTGAATAGAGTGGGAGTGTCTTCAATCTGGCAGCATATGACAGATGTTGGGGTTCCTTGATCCTTTAGGTGGGGGACATTCAGGGTGTCTCCAATTGCTGCAGATGTTGGGTGAGATACATCCAGAATAGGGCATTCTAGTCGATCACCGGTCTGATAAGTGAAGAGTACAGGGGAACAATGACCCACTAGATCTGGATGTGAATCCCATCCTGAGCAGGTGGGCAATGTAGAAGGTCTTTCTAGCCACTTTAGCAATGTGAGTGTCAGAAGAACGGCGACTGTCAACCTGGGTCCCCAGGTCCATGATAACCTCCTCTGTGCTTAGAGGATTGCCAACTATATGGTAGCTTGGGGTTACCTTGCTTTTCCCGAAGGGTATGTCTACACATGTTGTGCACTTTGACTCCCGGCCATGGCTCTGGCACCAGCTATCAGTTACCGTGATTCCCTTCTGAAGGATATCCGTGTCTGATGCACTGTCCACTATGGCGCCTAGTGTGCAGTCATCTGCAAACGTTGTCAGCCAAAGTCCTCCCATGTTGGCCTGTACTTCTGAGAAGTACATGACAAACAATAGGGGGCCAAGGACTGAGCCCTGTGTGACACCACCTGTGACCAGCCTGGAGTCTAACATAGTGCCAGCAACTCTAACCCTGTGGGTCCCGTCCTTAAGCCAGTTTGCAACCCATCTTGTGACATATGGGTTTACATTTCAGTTGGTAGGGTTTTCCACAATACCTGAGTGGGGTATTGTGTTGAAAGTGTTTGCAAGGCCTAGGTAGGCTGTATGGACTGCCTTTCCCTCAACAGTGGCCTAAGTGACCGTTTTGAAAATGTCAACCGAGTACAAAAGGCATGATCTGCCCTTGACCAAGCCAAACTGGGACGGGTACAATGTCTGCATGTCCCCTATATCTTTGTTTATGAGCTCAATTATGATCCTCTCCATAGCTTTGCAGACTAGACTTGTTAAGCTTATGGGGCAGTAATTACCAGGGTCTGTAGAGGCAATGCCTTTGTGCAGATGTGCACAACTGGACCCTAACCAGGCTGTTGTGCACACTATGGAAATGTAAAGCAGTGATAGGACTAAAGCCCAGGATACTGACCACCACAGTGAAAGTACTGAACCACTACACTATACAGTACTACAGTGTTAGGTCAGTATGAACGGATGTTGACAATTGTGTGCAAAGTATCCCATGCAAAACCTGCAGGCACAGTATACTCCCTGTTGTGTTCACACAAAAGCATTTGGACAGTAACTACACAACATGGCACAGAACACACAACCATAAACTGGGGGTATTTGTTGAAGGTCACACTCATCCACAAATGTGATGGGCTGCAGAGTTCAACATATGGAAAGCCCACACTGGGCATGCTCACACACTTAGATAAATGAGACATCTTTCACACAACATGCCATGGGAAGGCTGAACTGGGCATGCTCACACACTTAGTCCAAATGTTACTCCTAGCAACTGTGAAAACACACCAGAGGATGCTCATTCCCCTTTCTAGACACTGATCATGTAAGCACCCTATAAGTATATCAGGAGAAAAGGGATCTTCTAGTAATCTGAATAGTGTGCTCCGCTAATGCGTCTGTCTGTAGTGTCATAGCATAGTTAGGTAGGGGTTTGAATCCAGCAAGTGTGAAGGGGGGTGAAAGTGTGTATGAAAAGAACGCCCCTTTTGGCAACTGGGAAAACACAACACAGGATGCTCATCCCACTTTCTAAACTCTGATGATGTCAGCACCCTATAAGTTTATCAGGGGAAAGGAAGTCTCGCAGTAATGTGAATAGCGCGCTCTGCTAATGCGTCCGTCTCTAGAATCATAACATAGTTAGGTAGGGGTTTGAATCCAGCCTGTGGCAAGTGTGTGTGAAGGGGAGTAAATGTGTATGAAAGGAACATCCCTTTTGGCAACTGGGAAAACACAACACAGGATGCTCATCCCACTTTCTAAACTCCGATGATGTCAGCACCCTATAAGTATATCAGGGGAAAGGCAATTTTGCAGTAATGTAAATAGCATGCTCTGCTAATGCGTCCATCTCTAGTATCATAACATAGTTAGATAGGGGTTTGAATCCAGCATGTGGCAAGTTTGTGTGAAGTGGGGTAAGTGTGTATGAAAAGAACATCCCTTTTGCAACTGGGAAAACACACCACAGGATGCTCATTCCACTTTCCAAACTATGATGATGTCAGCACCCTATAAGTATATCAGGGGAAAGGAAATCTCCCGGTAATGCGAATAGCGGGCTCCGCTAATGCGTTTGTCTCTAGTGTCATAACATAGTTAGGTAAGGGCTTGAATCCAGCAAGTGTGTGTGAAGGGGGGGTAAGTGTGTATGAGTGAAATATCCCTTTTGGCAACTGGGAAAACACACTACAGGATGCACATACCCCTTTCTAAACGATATCACAATTATGTATGGCTTTTGATTACAGACATGCCACGTGTGTGTTGCCCACACAGAATGCCCATGTGTGCAGGTTGTCCCTCACAATAATGCATGACATTGATCAAACCAGTTATGGCAATGCACACATGATGTATGTGTGTGCCAAATACACATATGTACCTGTGACCTTCAATAGTTACCACGTGTGATGCCTGCCACATGTGAATACATGGTATTTGCACAGGGTAACATTATGACTGTGGTCTTCTGTGCAGGTGCTGCATGTGGGATGTGTATATACAGTGTGAGATGTAGATGCTATCAGCCTAGTAGTAAGGGATACACACCTGGTCTGGGGCATATAGTCTACCTGTTGTTGATGTACAGGTGCTGCATGTTTCCACCTGTTGTGGGAGTGGTAAGATGTTATTCCATAGCAATGCGGTGACTGCATGCTAAGAACCGTTCAGCTAGGGTGTTGTAGCTACACTAATTCATTAGCATTCAGTAATATATCAGAATCCCTGGTGAGGGTCTGATGCCAACCAAGGTCAGGGTTCTACCAGCCTGTGTCACTTGCTCAGTGATCCCTTCCATGTTCCCTATCATGTATCCCAGTGAGGGACATCCCACATCAGTTGTGGTGGCATGGACAATGACTGAGTCATATGTGTCCATGCATCTGACTGACCTGTATGCCTGTGTTATGTGGTGGACCACAGTGCCCCATGAGCATATCACTGTGACCTACACCTTGTCCAGCCTGGTGAGCATGTTCTCACTGTACTGGACAATAAAAGTACCTAACACAACTGCGGCATTAGTGTTGTAGAGCTGTACAGACTGTGCTTGTTTGGCACACAGGATTTGTACGCTGTGTTGTGTGTGCTGTGTGCAGGCCTAATGTATGCCTGTGTGCCAGCTGCAGAGATGTCTGCCAGTCATGCAGGATGCTATCCTTAGGCTCCACAACTGGCCCGGTGTGTTTCCATGTTTGTATTGCTGTCCGTGTAGGTCCACATCAGATTGGTATTGCTGTCACTGTAGTATTTCATGCCACCCGACAGGTATGCCAGTACTGGGTTCAGAGTGCTTAGTCCACAGTTTGGCCATGTGTTTCCATCTCATACATGTGTTGTACATCCATGGGTAGGGGATAGGGTTGACTGTGTACATGTGGCAGCTGTGACATTACTACATGACACACATAGTCCACAACTGTACCATAGAGGTGACTGACAACTGACCTTTGCACATGCTACCATGGTATTGAGATTGCATTGGTGATTAACAGCACATAGGGCCAATGGTGAACAAGATACATAGGTCCATAGCTTCATACAGGGATGTCTGCCCAGGGCATGTATCCACCTAGCCAGAATGTGTGTGGCTTTCAACATGCATTGTAAATCTGTCTTGCTATGCCCTTTTCCAAGGTTAGTATACTGTGCCGCTGTCTTACAGTGACACATAAGTGATACCCAGGGTAACCCTACAATGTCACATCCAGTCATTAATATCACTCTTGAAGATAGTCACTGAGTCACTCTGCCTAACCTCTATTGGGATAATATTCAAGAATGAAGTGAGCCTCTGAGTTGTGAATGTGCCCCTCCAGCATGTCCTATGTATATCACTCCTGAGGTTCAAGTCTTTCCAGCTTGTATCCTGATGGGATCTGGATATTCTGAGGTGCAGCATGGCCATTACGTGAGGGTTTGACATGGCTTTATATGTCAGGCACAGATTGCCTATGAAGAGGCAGTATGCCACTGAGTAGAGCTGCTGTTTCTTTAACCAGTCAGTATGTGTCATCTGTTTGGGCCCTTTGATCCTCTTGTCGAGGTACGTATGTGGTATTTCCAGTTGCTGCAGGTGTCTGGTAAGGTGCATGCCGACAGGTTCATCATAGTCATATATGGGCATGATGAGGGATGAGTAAAGGGGCACAATGTCCTCCCCTGATCTACATGTGGATCCCATCATGATGATGTGGCCCATATAACATGTTTTCCTAACCACTTTGTCCATGTTGTTGTCAAATGGTAGAATGCTATCAACCTGTGTACCCCAAGGTGCATAATTCCTTCATCTGCACTTAATGGATTAACACATATGCGGTACTTTGTGGTCACTTTGTGTTTGACAAAGAGGATGACTATACACTTTCTGTCATTCACCTTGAGGCCATGGCTGTGGCACAAGTTGTGTGTTTGCAAGAGGCCCTTTTGGAGGATGCGTGTGTTAGCTGGAGAGTTGATTATGGCGTCCGGTTTGCAGTCACCTGCGACTTGCTCAGCCACAGTACTTCCATGTTGGCCTGTACCTATGATAAATATATAATGAACATGACAGCTCCCAGGGATGAGCCTTGTGGGGCACCACTTGTACCAGGTTGGAGGCTGACATGGCTCCAGCAATTCTAGCCATGTGTGTTCTGCCCTTGAGCCACTGTGCAATAACCATAGTGACATAGGGGTTAATATGTACACTGGTGAGCTTCCCTAGAATGCACAAGTGGGGTATTGTATCAAAGGCTTATGCAAGGTCCAGGGTAGGCTGTATAGACCTCCTTCCCCTTGACAGTGGCCTTGGTGACTGTTTCAAAGAAATAAAACAGGTTTGAGAGACAGGATCGCCAATTAACAAAGCCAAACTGTGTATGGTGACATGTCTGTAGGTCCACAATATCTAGATATGTGAGGTTCATGATGATCCTCGCCATAGCTTTGCAGACAAAGCTAGTCAGACATATGGGGCGAATAGTGTCCAGGATCCGTGAAGGCACCACCTGAATGTAGAGGGACCACTGTTGCTGTACGCCACTCTTTGGCCACATATCGTGTAGTAAGGCTGGGATTGAACAGTAGTGTTATGTCTGGGTGTAGCTCTTCTTGTGGTTCATGTAGGACACAGCCTGGGACACTGTCTGGTCCCATTGATGCAGTGTTTATTGCTTTGGGAAGGGCATCTCTTACCTGAGCATCTGTGATGTCAGGGGGGGCAGCACTCTGCTGCGAGACATATTTGCCCTTTTGGTGTGGTGGGGGGGAGAAGGCAGCAGTGAACCTGTCCACTAGGATGATGGCAATGTCTGTGTGTTTTGTATTTCGTGTGACATCTTGGATTACCTCTGAGCATATCTGGGTAGTACCACCCAGGTTCCTAACATAACTACAGAAAGCCTTGTGATTATCCTCAGTGGCTTGTGGAATCTTCTCTCAAAGATGGCCTTAGACAATCGTATGGGTGCCTGTAGTTGTCTTCCAATACTCATCAGTGATGCCTTCACATTTTGGGAGTTTGTTGTATCATGTAGTGGCGTCATCCTTCTATTGTATAGTGTGTTTATGGCTGGTGTCCGGCACACAGGACGTCTGCCTTTGGAGAATTGGGTCATGCTTTCATATATGGTTCCATGATCCATGCATTCCTGAATGTGTCCATAGAATGCCTTTATACAGGTATCTGCAGTCTGGTCCGTATTTTCAACAGGCCTGGGGCCTTTGAAGATTTCCACATCATTTATGAGGGGTGTGAACTTGCTTGACATGAGCTGTTGACAGATGTGCTGCCCTCCAGACTGAGCTAGGTGAGGGTCACATTTAGCTACCTGTCAGGTGATAGAATGTGCCAAATAACACAGGCACACAGGTCACTCCACAGCAAGTACAACTATGAGGCAGTCATTGTCCATGCTGGTGTGAATGACCTGACACATACCTCCCTGGACTATATGACATGAGACAGTACGGAGCTCTCTGAGCACGTAGCCCAAGACAGTTTGACCCTGACCTTGAGTAGCATCCTACCCTCACCAAGAACAATGCCACAATATCAAGGCACGATGATCCCTTCCAACAATTGATTGACATACTGGCATCATTCACAGGTGTGCCAATGCCTGCCATCTTGGGGTGGTATGCTTTGCTAGGGACAGCTTGCACCTGTCACCCATGTCCTATTGGAATTTGGCGGAGCCTCTTGCTACACCCATAGTGCCTGTATTAGGCAAGGCTCATAAGGTAAACCGACATCCATTTGTATCACAGAGGATGATGAAGTCAGAGTGATGCTACTCAACACCGGAAGTCTAGACCTCAGGATGCACGCACTCAAAACCCTACTTAGCATTATGGACATCGATATCTGTGCAGTAACATAAACCTGTTTCAGGTTTCACAGGAGCACACCAGCACTACCAAGTTATAGCTGTTACCATTCTTGTCGGCCCCAACACTTGAACAAGGGAGGGGGAGTATCACTATTCAATGCAGATTCCCACGCCTCCACATTGGTGGCAAAGTACAACATAGGTGTTAGGCCATTGAGTACAGAAGACGTAGTTGGGGACCTGGGGAAAAAAACATGATAGCAGTCTGTCATTTGTCAACCACATGGCCAACGTGGATTGAAAGACATGTTATATAGCCTAGCTAATCATGAGGGATTCACATGTATGGCAGGGGAGGTCATTGTGCCTCTTTACTCATCCATCATCAGGCCTATAATTGCGTACAATGCACCTTTTGGGATGTACCTAACCAGACACCTACAGCAACTGGTACAGGACAACAGTACCTCATCAAGAGGATGCAATGGCTCAAACAGATGTCATATGCTGCCCAGGTAAAGGAAATCCAGCTGGACTCAGTGGCATACTGCCTGTTCAGAGGCAATCTGTGTGTGCCATATACAGCCATGTCCTACCCAGCAGTAATGAACATGCTGCACCTCAGGTAATCAGAGTCCCATACAGCCACATGCTCAGGAGACCTGAACCTCAGCACTGACATACATGGACATGCTGGAGGGGCATATTCCTAACCAAGAGGCTCCCTTCACTCTGTAATGAGCTCACACTACAGGTTAGGCAGAGTCCCTCATTGACTCTCTTCCATAGGAATCTGGATGAGTGGATGGCGATCATAGTTGTACCCCAGGTATCACTTCTATGTCACTGTTAGACAGAGGCACAGTATACTAACGTTGGACAAGGGCATAGCAGCATAACTTGTAATTGGGTGGCAAAAGACAAACACATTCTACTAGGCTTATCAATGCCCTAGGGCAAATAGCCTAGTATGAACCTATGAACATGTGTGTACTGCTATAGTACTTCTGCCATATGTTGCATGTGTGTGTGTTATGGGGGATGCACAGGTAATGGCCAGATATTTCTGAACAGGCGACACGTCTGACACACTGTGGGTGTTCATCCCTACATACTGGATGTGTGTTGCCATCCAACCCTGTGATGTGGACACACATTACTCAGCCTGGATATACATATCCCAACAACACCACAAGCACAGTACACTACCTTGCTATGTATGCATGTAATTACACAGTTATTCACTAGATATGACTGTGATGCTATCCATGCAGCCCATTGGGCCAGTGGAAGCCGCAACATGCACTGCCGGCCCCTTTGCATATGCTTACCACAGACATCCCACATACTGCATGTACCGTGCACACACATATCTAACCCAGAACATCTGCACACCACTTATTAATCCTGTCCAGTGGACTACAGATACAGGCACATTGTATAACAATAGCAGGAGGCTACTGCAGCACAGGGCAGATTCACATGAAGGCAAGGCATCTGTGGTCAGCAGTGTTAAGATGCTTCACATTCATCAAATGCACAGATATTGGCAACATTGTTGCAGACAGTTTAGGTGCAGGTACCCCCCATTCTCCTACACATGTGGTATTAGTTATCCCAGATGACTGTAACCTCCCTATCCTCTCACATGTCCAGGTGAGGGCCACCCTCAACATTGCAGAACACATAGCATCACTGTTACGAAATGGTATCCCTGGATGTGTGCTACGTTCACCCCTGGAGGACATAGCACCACATGACAGACTGATATTAATCCCTGGCCATACTACAGGATATGTACCTGAACAGTGCCATACATACACAGTGGTCCCACACCAATGAGGAGTAACCTCTACTGACCCTGGTAACTACTGCATCATATGCACAACTGGCCTTGTGTTCTAAGCTATAGAAGTTTTAAGTATGGGCAACATGTACAGCAATATTACATATGTATATATTTCAGGACTATGTACACACAACCTATCTCATGGACATACCTATAGATAGTGAACTATGATACATTTGGAGGTGTCACAGTAAACACAGTATTAACCTGATACTTTGCATTACCTGTGTTTGTTTCAGCTGTTGCTGTGTCAGTAGTGCTGCTTGCTGTTTTCTGCTGCTGCTGCTGGTTTTGCTGCTGGAAGTTTGTATATCTTCTTATTTCTGTCTCTCTCTTTCTCATTAGGTTTGTGCAATGACTGTATTGCATGTGTGGAGTGTGGGTACTGAATGCTTTTGTAGGTATCTGCATAGGCCCATGTGATGGCCTATGCACCAGTTGTAAGGCAGCATTGGCTAATTGCATACAGCCAGTTGTGTACTGATTGCATGTCTCACTGTGATTTCAGGACAGTGCTATAAAAAGGTATGTGAGATAGGCGTTGCCCTTTCAGATTGTAAGGGCGTGGACCATGCTGGTATGCTGTTGGAAAATGTTCTGTGAGTGTGAAGGTTAGTACATCTCTCATGCTTCATGCTGTGTTGTGAATTCAGGTTGCTGCATTTCTCCCACCTGTTCCCTGTAGTGAGTGTATATGCATACTGACACCCACAACTATATTTATTATGCATTGCTATATATACATATGTGTACATATACATACTGTCATATATGTACATTAGCTGACAATATTGGGTACAAGCTAACAATTTTCAGGGCTGTTTCTGTTAACACACACTAGTATGGGAATCCAGTAATTGGGACAGTGAAGGTCTGTCTGACATGCTTAGTGTTGTACACATACTATATTGCCTTTATCTTCATTCCTACTATTACGTGTTCCACTTATTTAGCACTATATTCCTGTATGAGAGTCATGTCTTGCTGGTAGGTCATACAGACTAGTGTTACAATGGTCTTGTGGTAGGGCCTACTAGTATGCTTGTATTTTGCTTCCAAATTGAGTACAGGGTCTATCAATCAAAGTGCTGGAGGCACCTTCCAGCAGTTAAGGGGTTAGTAGGTCTCACAGGAGTCAGGCTGTGTTGCAGATTCTGGCTGCTGCATTTATCTTCACTGTTTCCTGTAGTGAGTGTGTATGGATACTGACACCTACGACTATATTTCATATGTATTACTATATATTTATATATATGTATGTGTACATTTACATACCTTCTTATGTGTACATTACCTTACATTATTATGTACAAGCGAACAATTAGTAGGGCTGTTTCTGTTAACACTGAACTAGTGTGGGAATCCAGTAATTCGGCCATTAAAACTCTACCTGAAATGCATTGGGTAGTACACCTCCTATATTGCCTTTATATTGATTCCTACTATTACATGTTATATTTATTTTAGCACTATGTTCTTGCATGGCAGTCATGGCTTAGTGGTAGGTCATACAGACTAATATTACCAAGGTTCTGGGTTTGAGACTGGCTATGGGAATTTATTTTTCTTTCCAGACTTTCAAAATGAGTACAGGACCTGTCAATCAAAGTGCTATAAAGGCACTTTTAAGCACTTAAAACCAGGTCTCTGGCTGCTTATGCTGAACTCACGCATGCGCACTGGCGGTGAGCTCCGCTAACACAAGCGCACACCCGCGCTAATTTCTTTGAAAGAAAAGAAAACGGGGTGACAGGAAAGTTGTGAAAAAGGGGTCACAAAGAGGGTAAGGCAGTAGGGAAACAAGCGTGGGATTTGCAGGAGGGATGTAGGTAAGGCCCATAGATGCCCATGTCTTTAGCAGCAACAGCTGTGCATTTCCATGTATTTTGGTGAGACATTTGAAACCTTCCACCCCTGAGAGAGGTGTAAGGACAACATTAATGTTTGTTGTAGAGCCAATTGTAATTAACAGTTTCAATGTCAAGCGGTCATGTGTGCGACATGGACAGCTATGTATGGGGCGTAATTTTTTGTGGGTACAGAGTGCCCTTTTTTTTTTTTTTTTTTCAGGTGAGAGTGGTATGTCAGGTGAAGGAAGTCGGTATAGCTGGGGAGGTAGGTTGGGTAGGTTAACAGACAAGACAGACAAGACGATACAGGGCCGGTGTATGACACACGTGGGGGGGTTACACAATTGACGGGGACGGAGGTTGGGATATCCAAGACGCATGAGCCCACAGATGGCAACAGTGGAACTGATATCCCCACCCATAGGCAGTTGCCACTGTTCCTTCACAGCCCAGGACGGGGCTGTGCTGGGGGCTGTGTAGGCGGGGCAACAGGCAGGGCCGTTAGCTGTGCCACACGAGCCTCGAGCTGGCGTAGGGGCCCAAGAACGGAGTCTTGGATCTCCCTTCGCACCACAGACCGGACACCTTGGAGGGTGAGTGGACGAACTCCTCCGGCCACGCTTGCAGAGGGGGGACGGGCCCCATCCCCTGCAGCGCTTCCACCCGAAGGTGGCACAGGGCCACCGGAGGAGGGTCCGGCCTGGACACTAGTGCCAGGTGCAGTTGCCAGCTGAGGTGGGAGAGGTGGGTCCGCTGGGACCTGCCTTCCCAAGCGTTCTAGGTTTGTGAGTAGTTATGTTAGTTTGGGTTAGTGGCATATTATTCCATTCAGATTAGTTGTAACAGCATGCATTGGTATTCCCATTAAACAAACACCCAGATATTAACACCATTGAACAAGGGGCATATCAATATCACATGCATTATTTGAATGGAAATACACAATCAAACAACAGGCAGGGTTGATTAATGGCAACAGGCCATCAGATTTGCAGGTATGAACAGGGCACATGCACGAACAGACATGCATATATTTTGAAACGGACAAATGTCCATGGTTAATGAAATGTTCACATACCAATATTTAGTGGGTGTTGTTATATGGAATTATAGGGTTGGGTGGAGATAGAAAGTGATGACACATTCATAAGTTACACATTGATATACATTTGTAATAGGTACACAATTAAGTTGAGGCTGATGTTTCAAAATAATTTTATTTGACTGTCATGCTACACCTGTTACAAATACATCACTATCCTACTTATTTTGAATTTGATCAGATACATCATCCTGCTACACTTTGATGACAGGACAGGGGACAACTATGGCTGTTTAGTCTGTCAGATAATCATTCATTATATCTGCAAATTGTTTACTGTTATCACCATATACAGATTTTGGCCTAGACATTCCAGATTCTGACACACTGAAATCAGTTTGGGATGTTAATTTGTACTTCCCACATGCATTTAGTTCTGTGGAAACACACTGGGGCTAATATATTCAGGGGTTATTACTACTTTATTTATTCATACATGACCCTTTCTGTCACTCTCACACATCCTGCAACTTCACAGTTCAGGATGGTACTTCTAGGCTTTGTTCACATATTAGACCTGTGGTGATTCAAACACTTTCCAACAGCCTCACTTCTGTCATGATTCAGCATTTCAACAGGGGATAAGTCTCACATGTGACTACCTCAGATTCTGAAGCTGTACTCTGGAGACTACTGCAGGTTATACTATATTTAATTAATGGTGGGACATCTGCATTACAGCACTATTTATTTCTATCAATTATATTTCCAGTTACACTTGCATACTGATGAACTTTTTGCAGCCATACCTGCAGACTTTCAATTCTTGCTTGCACATTATATTACTTTTAATCAATACACTGCAGTGTTCTGATACATGCTACACTATAATATTTATTTACAAGTACTAGGTGGGGTTACTAACCTGCATGGTGGCACAGCCGCGCCAGCCTACGGTCATACGTCTCACAGTTCGCAGAGCGGACACCTGCAGCTGTAATACAAAGGAAGTAATATTGGACTACACATCTCCATGGTATCAGCTAGTTGAAATCCTTACATACATGAGTAAAATGTAACTTACTCAGTAGTGGGGCATTGGGCATATCCCAGGCCTCCTGGATCCATTGGGTCAACTGGTCTTGCTTATGCCGCTTCAGGTCCGCATGGTGGTGACGGACCTGCTCACCAGTGCATGGAATGCCAGTAGCACTGGTCAGATCACGAGCCAACTGGTCCCATGCCTCCACCCTGTATGCTCCCCATGAGACCTGGCCCTGCATGAGTTGGGCCTCGTGTTGATGGACAATGAGCCAGACCATGTATCTGGACTCCTCAACGCCCCAACGCTGTGCTCGAAAGCAACGTCCCTCACCTACTCCACTCATTCTGACTGCAGGTCTGTTCTACAATCGGTTCTGCTGTGTATTCCCACCTATGGGGCTTATATATGCCGCTTTTCCTGCACATTTCTCTGATTGGCTGTTTTGGAATTGTATCTACTTCACTGAAAATGCTTTATCATGCTCCATTCTGGATTTTATCCCATATATATGCTATTTCTACATTTCTAGGTATTGCTGTCATGGCTTAGTGGTTTAGTACCTTGACTCTAGTACATGGTATCCTGGGTTCGAATCTGACCACTGATTTTTAATTTTCCTGACAAAAATGAGTTGAGGACCTGTCAATCAAACATGCCATAAGCACTTTTAAGCACTTAAAAGCAGGTCTGCACTCATTTGCGCAGAGCCAACGCATGCGCACTGCCAGTTAGCTTGTGGGAGCGGAGCGCAAACGGTGTGCGCTGGGATAAACCTTAATTGGCTAGTGACACACATGTTAAGCAAAACACAGCTAGTTGCAAACAGTTTCAGCCTGTTAAACCCGTGCTTGGCAACGGGCATACAGTTTGCAGCTTTTTAAACACTTCGCAGCTACGGGCACTCTGTCTCACAGCAGCTTAGCTATCAGTACATTTCTAATTATTTTTCTTCTTGTGTTACTTCAATATATATGCTCCATTTCATTCCATTTTACAAAAAGGTAGACTTTTACATTTGTACAATACTGTCAGGGGCTTTTTTAGTGCTTATTTACAAAAAAAAAAAGGTTGTTGTGCGGGCTCGAACCCTGCTTGCCTACTCTTAAGCAGGCAACTCTACCACTAAGCTATTTCCTCTTGGCTTACTTTGCATTTAGTTCTCATATCCTTTTCCACTGATTGCTAACTGCAGTTGCGCTAGTAGCACACCCGCACACACGAGAGCACACAGTAGCACAAATTTACGGGGGTTAAAAAATTAAAAAGTTTTTATTTTCATTTTATAGCCTCTGTTCACTTTGTACACTGATGGTCTGTGGGGGAATGTGTTGTGTAGTGTGTTTATTTACATTTCCATGGCCTCTCTCGTGGCTGTTTACTTTCAGCCATTCCACACTTATGGGGGCGTGTCCACATGCAGGGCTTAGCCTACGGACACGCCCCCTACTCTCTTACATGGACCGTGTAAGAGTTACAGTGTGATTCAGCATGCCTCATGCACCTCATTCATATGCATGACATGCTGACATCACACCGTTTAACTGCAGCCTCCGTGTAAGAGTTATAACTCTTACACGGAGGCTTCCTGAATCTGGCCCATGTGTTTTTACAAGAAAAGAAACACTAACCTGAATGTCATGGTCCATAGTTCTGGAATAGATGCTCTCTCTTTACCCGTGCGGCCATATGCTATGCACAAGCCTGCCACATGGTGTCGCTTATTATTGTTTCCAGCTGGTCATTATTAGTTGTAGTGGGACTTGAACTAGGAGCTACAGTGACAGCATGGGTCACTTTACCACAGACTAGTGCATAATCATATTGGGCAGAATGCAACATGCAGCAAATATCCTTCAAGCAGTAGCTGGGGCATACTGAAGAACACCTCTTCAGGAGACCAAAGACCCTGTTGATGATAATATGGGTTTGAGACAAGGGTAAGTTGTAGATGTTCCAGCCTCCAGTGGATATCCAGAATCACCTGAAAGAAAAAAAAATAAATAAATAAATAAAGTAATAAAAAAAGAAAAAGATCTCGTATTCAGCAGTATATTTTACAGTGAATAATGACTTAAATAAAATAGAAAAAATTAAAAAAAAAAACATGTTTTCCACTTAGCAGCATGATGATCACTAGGCATACTACCATATAGGAAGAGGCTGCAGTGAGCTAGTGAGCTAGATATGGGAAATGTGTACACTGCTAAGACGCTGGGCAGAGACATTGGTGATGCACCCCCCATGTATCACATACTACCTGCAAAGTGATGATGTGGTCACCCTTCCTATTGTAGAACCACCCCTGCATTAACCAGAAGAACCCTAATTACAACACGGGACAATCTCTCACACAATGTACTCAAGTGAAATGTGCCAAACCATAAAAGGCACTCATAGTCCTGGTTCAGAAAATAGATATAGTGATCCACATGTGTCATATTCAGGAACTGCTGCAGTATCCTTGATGCAGAAGCGTGTGAGATACCCAACGTTTCTCCAGTCTGTTTCTGAAAGATTCCCAAGGCAAGTATAGTAATGGCTACACATACCTTAGCGTTCATAAGGATAGGATAGGAAGTCCATGCATTCCTCCAGCACCCCCTCTGGTGGTCATACATACTCACTAAGACCCTTATAATGTCCTTTCCACTCTGAATCTATCAAATATCTCCTGATTATCAAAGTTATAATGAATTATTTTCTACCTATATCTCCATCTTCTGGGCTGGACATTGTCACTGGGCACAAAGGGTTTTGGCTTGGCCAATATAAGCAACTCATAGCATTTTCATGGATTGCAATGTAGATAGGACTGGCAAGACTCTTGTTTATATAACATATCTGCGGATGGCACAGAAACGTGGGAAAATTGCACTATGTATCACAAGTAGGTGAGAAAATGCTTTGTTAGCATATGCTACATTACATCATTCCTCATTTACACCTCTTTATGATTTCATTTGCTTATGCTCATTCACAGCCAATGCATATTCTGAGCTGCCAAGCCCAACCCTCCAGCCTACTAGTTGAACACAGTTTATCTGGGAATCTGTCAGGGCTTCACTCCTCAGAGTTATTGGGCTGAGCTTTTTAATCAAGAGGTTTCAGAAGGAGATCCAGTAAGGAGGGTAATAATGGGGGCATGAGATGCAGGCATTGAGTGACACCACAGCTGCAAATCCAGTTATTATGAAGGCATTTTTTTTTTAATTTGTACCTAAATGATTTAGTAGCAAATACTTATCTCAGATTACAGAGGAGCTGGTGCCAAATCTTTCTTACAAGCACTGCATATGTTATTTATGTTTTGATAAAGAACAGAAGAAGTTTACCAACCAATAACCTTAGTTTTACAGGGTTGTTGCACCAACTACAAATGTTAAACAGAGAGGGGTCTGAACATGTTAGAGTCAAATAATAAATGACCAGAAAGAATTTAAACAAGTTTACTTCACACATATGAGAAGAAAATTAGACTTTTAGAAGGACAAGAGAGACCTGACTAAGAGGCTATGATCTGTACCAGGGGCAGGCTCATTCTTAGCCCAGAACTGACAGTGTTCCCGCTTCTTGGATAACAGGGCACTTCTCATTGACCACACCCTTAATCTTGGAAGAAAAGTGCATGCTCATGTCACAGAGACAGGAGAGGGTAAGGTGGGTACACAGGCAGATGAAAAAAAAGATAACTAGGAGGACATAAAAATAGAAAAATGTACAAATAAACATGACTTGGAACATGACTGGATTGTATTAATGAGCAAAGCAAAAATTCTGGCCACAAAGGTAAAGGAACTGTGGTCAATAATCCAAGAAGGGAAGGTGTATGCTGTTGTTATCAAGAAAGGTAGGCCAGTGGCAAGAAGACACTCGTCATGAAGCTACCTTGTACAGGTAATGGTTGCATTACAAAGGGTTGGATGAAAATGGGATCATGGCTTACAGAAAGGAGGACATCAAATGTGAGCTCAGATAAGTGTGGAAAGAGCACTGCCACTCAAAGGGGACTTGAAGAGCAGGCATGGTCAGAATATACTATAAATGTGGTTAAGGTAAAGTAGTATACGCATCGTCAAAATAAATAGGGTTACAACCACTAGATTCAAGCAATTAAATTTTGCTTGTGACATAAATAAGACATGTTGGCAAAACAGGTATGGTTCTCATAAGATACCCATGCTCTGCAACAGGCTGCTCATTCATGTGAAGCAGAGTCCATCTTTAACCCTATTTAAGTGTAACCTTGACTAATGGATGAGGAACAGTAAATTCAAACTGGGTCTGGCCAGGGACAGAGGCAGAAAGTAATGCCCAAACTAACATACCCCCCACATAAAGTCTAGAAACTTCTTATAAATGCCCATGATAGATAGGAACACAAATGTGTTTGCTTGCAAGGCAAGGTCCTGGTGGTCATTAGCCTAGTATATAACTATGAACATATGAACTATGAAAGCAGCTAAACCAACAAGTGTATGAGGCCATAGAGACATCAAGTAAGAAGGATTTCAGAATTAATAAGTAGGATGAGAATGACTATGTTATTTGATGTTATGAACTGGTCAGGAGTAGACTTATACATCTAGAGCTCTATAGCTGATCAGTATTGGGATCTGTCTGAGGTTCTTTGGTGAGGAAAGGGTCAGCCATGCAATGCAGACTGTACTAGAATTATTAGAATGCTGGATGTGGCTTTCTGCAAGGTTAAGTAGCTCAGGGATAGCCAGTTAAAGGCACTTTTAACAAAGCAAAAGCATGAAATTATGTGGTTTAGAGTAAAGGGTAAGGTGCAGAACACAAGGGAGAAACTATGGCATGATACCTTGCCCTTGAAGCCAGGCTGTAGTAATGCAGAGTGTTATGAAAATGGATTATTTAATGCTTTTTGATAGCAATGGATTATTTAAAGTTGACACATATTTGGTACCTTGGAGACATATATGTGTTGAGAACATCCAACTACCTAAGTAACATTTAACTAATGCAAGTGAATTATATACCTCACATTGAGAGCATAAAAATAATCTTAGAATTTGATTTATCAAGGCAGTCAAAGACAAACTGATCTAAATTGAGGAATATATTGAGATCATCTTGAAAGTGGAAGATAATCTAGGTGAACTAGTGATTAATACTCCAAGTGAAAATGGAAACCTATATTTAAACATCAGTTCAGATTCCTTTAGAGAACAACACAATTAATAGTAGCTCAATGGATTAAATGTGCATAATATGATACAGGTATAACTTCTAAACCTTGGCAATTGAATCTTATATTAGAAAGTGATGAGTCAGAAAGAGCATTGTCTGTGCAGCACTTTATTGGATTATTAGCTCTATAAAGGCAAAGAAGCATTTGGACAGTACTAGGAAGTACTTAATGGACAATACATCACTGTATTTCATACCAGAAGAAGCAGGAGGAATCATATTTAAAATTTGAACAGCTTTTATTTTCAATTCATCATAGCAAAGAGGATGCCAAAAATGTACTTTTTATTTATCCACATTTGCAACCAGCACCTTTTACTGGAGGAGGTATGCAGTAGCATATGAACCAATTGTTCTTGATGGTCGTGGCTTTGGGCCACCATGCTAGGTTCTCCTTCATTAGGTTCCTCCCAATATCTTAATATATATATATATATATATATATATATATATACAGGTATACTTGAGATTACCAAAATCCCAGTAGTCTGACATTTAAAACACCGAGCCCACAACACTGACATTACACAAAAAACGACACCTCACATACCCGACACACACAATCCCAACACTACAAAATCCTGACAAACCTCCCTACAATGCATAAACAACATATACAAAAAAACACTGCATTCCAAATAAAATTACCTACTGCCCCTCACCCACACCCCACCCACAATCTAAATCAATCTAAACCCTTACTATTAATACTTAAAATACACTTTAAATAAAAAGCCTTAGGTAAAAGCCTTTACATTTCATGTTTTTGCAGGGGGGGGGGGCTATGCCCCTTGCACCCCCAAATCCCCTGCTATTTATAGATACCAACTCCAAGATCACACTATAATGTCCACAAGAGCAGATTTCCTGTTCTGCTCAACTTGGACTGTGGAGCATTCAGAAGTCAGCATTCTGAAGTTTTGCTCGTGTGAAATGTCGAGCTTTTCAGCTCAATGTTTTACATGTCGGTCTACTGAGATTTCGGTAATCTCAAGTAGACCCATACATATATATATATATATATATATATATATATATATATATATATATATATGTACACACACACTCACACACACGCACACACACACACACACACACACACACACACACACACATGTGTGTGTTTGTGTGTGTGTGTGTGTGTGTGTGTGTGTGTGTGTATGTATGTATGTATGTATATAGGCCCTTTTTCTCCCTTCTCAAAATTATAGATTCCTTGGGTACACTAGGATCTTTGTTGCTACCTTTGGGAGCCAATCACCATTTTACATGGGCTGATTGGTGGCAAAAGAAGCTAATTTCCCCTTTCAAATATATAGGAGGGTATTGTTTAAGTTGTTTCATAACTCTGTCTCTCCCACAAGACCAAGTCCTAAAAGTGCTATCAAAAGCTAAAAAATTCTGCATGAACTGGTTCTGAGAATATCCCTGAGTGCATCCTAAATAGCATGAAGTATGATTTAGCCACACCCCTAACACTCTTCAGTCACAGTCTCCACACAAGTTTTGCCCAAAGCAAGTGGAGAACAGTTGCAGTCATTCCTCTGCATAAGGGAGGACCTTTGACAGACCCATGCAATTACATACCCATAAGTCTGATCAGCCTCATATTCAAAGCAATGAAAGTCTTATCATGGAATTAATTAATCAGGACATGGGGAACATCCAAACACTGGACCAGTCTCAGATGGGATTTGTCAAGGGTAGATCATGCTCACTCAACCTGCTGGATTGCTTTGAAAAGGTAACCAAAGCAACGGATGAAGGTAAAACAGTGCATACCATTTACTTGATGTGGCCAAAGCTTTTGACACAATTCTCCACTTAGGCATAGTAGAAAAGTTAAATAAACTGGGAATAAACCTCCATGTCACTGGCTAGATAGCCAACTGGTTCACAGGAAATTGGGGAAGTTACCTCCACAGAGACAACAGTCACCAATGGAGTCACCCCTGGGTCTGTGCTGGGATCTCTCCTGTTTGGCATCTAATTTTCTGAAGTAAAAGCCAATACCAAAGGGCTCTGTCAGACTAAGTTTGCAGATAACTGCAAGTTAGAAGCAGTCATCGAATCGCTAAATGACTTAGCCATCCTCCAGGAAGGTTTGTCTTAAATAAACAACTGTTGCCAAAATCATGGACTGAAACTAAATGTTAAAAATTGCATTACTGTATCCTTTGGGAAGTCATCTACCCCAGGAAACTACCACACTGACAACATTGACTGAGTTGACCCAGTTGCTCAGGATTTAGGAACTTAACTGGACAGTGAACTAACGTTTGACCAACATGTGTCTATTGCTGTAAGAATGTCCTTCTATTTTACAAAACTTATAAATGAAGGGGTTCCGTCTAGATCTAGGGATGTCTTTGTCCCCCTTTACTCAGCCCTCATTAGGCCAGTCATTGAATATAATGCTAAATTTGGCATGTATCTGTCCAGACACATGCAACAATTTGAATAACCGCAGATACCTTACTAAAAGGATACAAGACCTAAACAATATATCCTACATGGACCGACTCAAAGCCCTGTCACTTGATATCTGACAGACTACTAAAAGGTGACCTGTGTCTGGTGCACAAGGCATCTTCTGACCCATTACTGATGGATTTACTGTATGTCAGCAAGTCATATAGCATCAGAAATACTTGGTCTCAGGTTTTAAACCTCTTGTGCAACATCAACGGAACAATTTGGAGGGACAGGTATATCTTGCACAAAATACCACTGCTGTAGAATGTATACCCCATCCATTTAGAACAAAGTCCATCCCTGTCCATTTTCAAACAAAACTTAAATATATGAATGGGAAACAGAACATGTACCCCATTACTACCCCCAGTACTTTCAATGGACAGATGCAGCTTCTAAATGCTTTATCTAATGCATGGGTCCTCTCACATTATCTATGGTATGATCCCAGTTATTTTCATTAGGGGTAATATATATATCATTATTGAACATGGGATGCATAAGGCCAATCTATAACCAAATGGAATAGGTAATTATAAACACAAAAAGAGAAACTGGTTAGGCTTAAAATAGCCTACAAGGGCAGCTAGCCTAGCACTTACATATCACCCTATGAGCTTAATAGAATTTGAGCTTGTGCAGGATCTGCAAACATTCTATAATCAGCTCTTATCCTTGTATAATACATTAATATACGCCCAGAAAGTAATGTGAGTTTTCAACACTTTGACTGTATAGCCATTTCAATGGAGATTGTAAGAGCAAAGAAACAACTATCTCAAACTTGACCAATCTGTTGAAGGAAGCTCTTTATGACAACTTCCTATATATTTATGTATTGCAAGAATACAGGGAGGGAGCTTATGGACAGGTAGGTTTCTAAACTATTAGCTGCCTCAACAGGCCACATCATCCCCTCACTGAAGGCCATACACATTGAAGTATCTCCTTCAGATATTTCTTACCCAAGACGTCCTAGCTCAGTAGTTCCCTACATTGAGCCCTGGGAACTGGAGATGTTAAAGCATTAACAAATCTCTTACTTGGGGACATAACTTTTGGGACTGTCAGTATTGTGTAGCTACTGAGAAGAGTATTGGTCTAGGCTTGACTGTGTATAGCCTTTGTTAGCGGATGATAAAAATAAATCTTACATTATATGGGATAACTTCAGAGGGAGACAGCCCCAGTAGTCATCCAGATAAGTCTTTTATATATATATATATATATATATATATATATATATATATATATATATATATATATATATATATATATATATATAGGTCTACTTCATATGACTGAAAACAATACTGAATTTCATTTGAATGAAACCACAATACATAATTTTCAAAATACTGAAAACTCATTTGACTGAGTCTCATTATACTGAAAGCTTACAATGCTGAATTTCAAAATACTGAATTTTAAGCCATGTACGTGAAATGTATTTCTTTTCACCTGGGCTTGCTTGTGATAAAAAAAAAACATTACTGTAACTTAAAGTGCTGACTATCAGAATACTGACAGTAGTGTAGAAAGTGGTGCTGCACTGTTTCCAAATGTAGGTATGTCTCTTTACATTTTTATGGGAAGTATCTAAAGCTATATGTTGGACGTTTCATGCACTCCTGGCAGTAATGGCAGTGTGCACAGTACTGTAAAGTAAGTAAACGATATATGCTCTTTTCCCCACTGTAGTGCAATCCTGGAGTTAGTGTATATAATTAGGGGACTGTGGGGGTGTAGCTCCCCACCTAGTTTGGTTTTCTATCATCCATTTTCTGTTAAGAGGGTAAGTAAGAAGTTTTTAAGTTTTGGAAAGAGTTAGTTGTTGGTGTTGTGTTGCTTAAAATTGAGTATTTTAAAATTCAACATTGTAAGCTTTTTGTATAATGAGACAGTCAAATAAATTTTCAGTACACACACACACACACACACACACACACACACACACACACACACACACACACACACACACACACACACATATATATATGTATATATATATATGGTTTCCTTTCAAATAAATGAATAGTAATACCAAGAGTAAAAAAAACTAACGTTCACAATGTCGAACCAAATGCTCAACGCATTTGACTCGACATTGTTGTCGAAACCACCACGTGATAGCCATAAAGGAGCTGATGTAAATCAAACTCCTATATGGCTATCACATTTGTGCAGTGGGGCAAACCTCCTGCACCCCCCACACCACCCCTACTTATATATTCTACCTCTGAGATTGCACTACAGTGGGATGTGATTGAATTTCCACTCCCCACTGTACCGCGATCTCCATGCAGATAGTCGACTTACACTTATGTGAATGCAGTTGTTCATTCACATAAGTGGAGTCGACCATTTGGTGCAAAACTGTTTGTGCATTCGGCATTCTGATTTTTGGCACATTGCAGCTGATAGAATGTCGTTCGCACAAACAATAGTAAACCTATATGTGTATATATGTATATATATATATAGGTTCACTACATAATCTCGAAATTTTGAAATATTGAATTTCAAAATCTCGAGACCATGTAGCCGAAACTCCTAAATACCAAAAGACCAGAAGCACGAAATTCAAAATACCAATGTTCGGAGATACTGAAGTAGTAGTTCTGGTGTTGCGGTTTGTTGATGGATACATGGAAGTTCAGAAGTATCTATGTGTAAGTGTGTTGGTTAGGAGCTTTAGTGTGTGTCAGTGTGTGTTGTGTGTGTGTGTGTGTGTGTGTGTGTGTGTGTGTGTGTGTGTGTGTGTGTGTGTGTGTGTGTATGAGGGACTGTAAACTGTGTGGGTGTGAGTTTACCTTGTGTGTCTGTGCGATGTCAGAGTTAATATATTTAAGTAGGGGGCTGTGGGAGTGCAGCCCTCCACATGGGGGGTGCAGGGAGGCTTACCCCCCTTCTTATCTGTAGTGTAGATTGATATGTTTGATTGTGGGGGGAAGTTTTGTGTATGTGTGTGATGTATGTGTGTGTACGTTCGTTATTTTGAATTTCGCGCTTCTGGTCTTTTGGTATTTAGGGGTTTTAGCTACATGGTCTCGAGATTTTGAAATTCAGTATTTCAAACTTTTGAGATTATGTAGTGAACCAACATATATATATATATATATATATATATATATATATATATATATATATATATATATATACATACATACATACACACACACATACATGCATACATACATACATAAAGTTAAGCTTATGTTAGATAACAGGAAGAAGACAGAAAAGAGTTTTAGCCGCAGTTGCCCTCCTTACATTGAGGTAATTTTATCTGAATAAAGAATACTGCACACAAGCTCTTTTAGTTTATTCTAGAAGGAATTTCTGATGTAAACTTACCTCCTGCTTCTTAGCACTGTAAAAGCCTTCTTTCCTCTTATCTTTTTCTATAGTCTTTTCGGGTAGTTAATTTTATTTTAGCCAGTTAACCCAAATAGACATTAGAGATGGCTACAAAGTCCACAGGATTTCAAGTGGATTTTTATTAATTAGAAGTCTTGTCTTTACACTTAGATATAGATGTGTGGGTCTACTTTAAAACACTGACATGCAAAACACCGACGACGAGAACACCAAGACCGGAAGATCAACAACTGAGATGACCGACAGTTTAAAAGCCTGACACCGAGAACACCGACATGTTAAGGTAAGTGTGCGATAGTGACAGACTTTAGGGTTAGGGGTGGGTTAAGTGAGTTAGGGTTAGGGCGCGGGTTAGGTGAGTGTGTGATAGTGATGGATCATAGGGTTAGGGTTTGGGTTAAGGTTAGTGCATAGATAGTTGTGTATGTAAGGTTTAGTGTAGGTTTGTAAGGTTTTTGTTGTGCTTGTGTTGTGTGCGTGTTTTTCAGAAAAGGTATTTGTTTTGTTTGATTGTCAGGATTGTGGTTTGTCGGGCATGTGAAGTTTCGTGCTTTTAAACTGTCGGTCATCTCAGTTGTCGATCTTCCGGTCTCAGTGTTCTTGTCATCACTGTTTTGTGTGTCGGTGTTTTAAAGTAAACCCAGATGTGTAGCATTTTGTTCTAGGCAAGGGATTTCTTCTTGCTCTGTTGAATTATCAGGTTAATAGCAAGTAATATTTCATTTAATGTATGTTTAGAAATTAAATATCCTTGCTGTTTAGTACATCATTAAAATATTCATAATATGGAATTATATATATTATACTTTTTACTTTCTTGTTGATAAACGAAACTCAATAAAAAGGTTTATATAAAAAGCACTTTTTGTAATAAAAGTAACATTTGCAGCTTAATAGTGGTAAACAAGGCTTTGAAGTATTACAGAATGAATCAGAGCTAGAATGTGATTGTCTGAAATGGTTTAATTGCATGTTGAAAGGATGGCTAGACCTATGGGAAAACAAGAAAAGCTTCAAACTAGGCAAAGAAATATCTGGAAATTAACAATTTCAGGAAGTGAGAATAAACTGTCCATGTTATTCATGAGAATTGTATTACTCAGGTATGTACAATTTTGTGTAATAATTGGTGTAAATGGGATATTCTTTAGGTCAAATCAGTATTTTATAAATGGTGAAAATCCCTGCACCGTTATTCCTGCTTTGGCATACTCCATTTCAATACAAAGGTAAATGAATAGGAACATTCCAGTATTTTTGTGATGTTTGTGACGAGAGGAAAGGGCTACTTGATAACTATGGATAGCTTATTTTTAGAAGAACGGTAGGAGAATGTGAATGTCCGATTTTGGTCTGCATGCAATGGTAGCATTAGCAGTGATTTTGTTCTATACAGCAAGATGCTTCATGGAAACAAGGGGCCAATATGAAGGGCTTCTGAAAGTGTAGTAGTTGTTTAAAAAGAAAGTGTGATTATGCACATCTGTTTGTGAAGTAGTAGTGCCAAGGCAGAGTTTATTGCAGTGCCTGCAGTTGGGGATGTGGAATAATCAAGAAACTAAACATGAAGAAAGTGTTATGTACTGAAAACACCGGCAATAGAGGGGAGCTTAATTAATTAGGGATTTGTTTTCTAGTTCAGTGTAGGAAAATGTGTGTTCTTCCTTTTTAGGGTGGAAAGAATTAAGAGTCAGTAATCCTTGGGATTCTGTCATTGGTAAAGTTTAAACAAGTGAGGTAAGTTGTCAAAAATGTTTAGTCAAAGAAGGGGTGATGGATACACTTTGACCAGAAAGTATCATTGAAAGAGAGAGATAGGAAGGAGAAAAAATGGTGAGTGCTAAGTTGTGATGTATTTATATCAGGTTAGTGATACAGAAATATGGTAATCTAAAAGGGAAGCATTGTTTGTCATACACCTCTGTAGTGTGAATGGAGTTTTAGTTTGAAGAGTAGGATGAGACTTTTAGTATGATTAAAAAAGTTAAGAAAATTACAATGATTTGGGACTAGTGTATGCATTTTACACACAAATCATATAGGTCTCCATATCAGGTATGTGTGATGTGGAATCAAAGTGAAGGGGAATGTTGGCCCTGTAATGAGACCAAGTCTACTTCATATGTTTTGCAGCTTTTCAAAAGTACACAGGGATGGTGTAAGTAACTGCATTGCAAAACAGGAAACTGTGTTGCTGGAGAATGGGGGCAAACAACAGAGCTGGAGGAAAACTGAAAAGGTGCAGATATTAATTATGACCGGTCGGGATAGAAGTGGTATTTCAAAACATTTGGGGGAAGATGTAGAGTGGAGTGCTGGATACATTAAAATGAATAATGCGCAGATGTATAGAAGAATTCTAGCAGCTCATGTAGTTAAAGTGCACAAAAACAGAATCCAACATCAATGGCAGCAAGTAAGGCAGTATTACTTGGGGAGGGAAAAGGAGTATAATATAGTCTGTGGCATATAGGGGCTTTGCTTCTACCTATTACTTTATTAATTTTTAATGTGCAAATGTGATTTATACGTTAAAGAACACTGACATTTTTTCGATTTCTTTTTCATCTGTGATATACTATCAATGATTTTTATGCTTTCTTTATAAGATGAACTAGTTTATTAAAAAACATTCAGCTTAATGGGTATGATTACATATTTTTTACTACAGGTTCATGAGTGCAATGATTTCAATGAAGGATTGTGCCTGGTAATTCTCAGTTTCTGTCTGACTTGCCAGGGACATTATTGATAGCCTTTTTTTTTACAGTCCTGCTGCTCCTCTTTGTGAGATTATTTTATAAACTGATTTCTTTAAACAGTCCATTAGATTCAGTAGAATGATTTTGTTATTTTTCTTTTATGCATGTACATTGCAAAACCGTCAGCATAAGTATCATTCCTTTTCTAATCAGCCTGCTCTGCTTGAATAGTCCTAAACTCTTTATTTCTTGTGTCCCATGTATTATGTTTCATATACTGTTATGAGTTATTGAGTTCAGTGGCTGAGAATCAGTTTAATGTGCATTACATTTCCAGTTAATATTGATTTGTCGGAAATAAAGGATATTGCATGTTTCCGTGTGCGGGGTCTGGTATATATCAGCTTCACCTGTCCAGTTCTGAATTTGACCCACATATGCCTTCTCTCCTTCACAAAGAATATGGACTATTTAAAATAAATAACTATTTCTTTGAACTTTAGAGGAGTAAGTGTGGTTTCATTTAATCAAAACTTCAATATTTTTTTAATGTTAAATGCACACACTAGCCCTTTGGGAAAAAGTTGACAAGAATATTTTACATATTTTATAAACATCATTATATTTCATTTGTTTGACAGCTACAGACAAATTAGTCTGTGCAGTCAGCACATTAACTTTTTTTTATCTTTCACTTTCCCACCATTCCCCTCCTCTTTCTTATGCTGTCTCTCTTATGCCATTTTTATGAAGAACATGGAAGTGGATGATTGTATTGTGATTGAATAGATTCCTTTGTGCCAGTCCATTCTTTTAGTACATTCTTTAAGTCAACGACTCTCTCTGCAAAAAATTTACTAGCAACACCTGAGAAGTAGATGGCCCCAACAATTTGCACGCTATGGTTTTTCTACTTGCTCCGCTGCGCCTCCCACTCAATATGATCATTTTGCACTGCTAATGCTCACTGACATAATCTTTTGCAAGCATTTAATACACACACACACACACACACACACACACACACACATATATATATATATATATATATATATATATATATATTTATATGAGAAGATTTTTTTTATGGATTTTCAATGGATTGGTAATGCCAACCATTATGTTACACCCCCAGAGTTCTTGATGTTTGTGTTTGTGCACCCACGCTGATTCATTGTGTGTGGTGTTTTTTTTTTTCTTTTTGGGAGGCAGGTAGAGGTCTATATCACAAGATGAAGCTACCAGAATGATGGCCGTCAAAACATTAAGACCAGATCATCGCAAACCCAGAAGATCAACAGTCTGGAACACTGAAACCTACAACACTGAAAACAAACTGCTAATTAAATATACTAACTCTGAAATCATACTACTGTACAGAAGGGGCCAAGCATCAGTGCAGGCTGTAGTTCAAGTCTGCAAATGCAGCTAGAGCTATTGTTTATCATTCTGAAGTGTCAATGTTCCAGCCCTTCAAAATTATCAGTCTTCAGCCATTTGGTCCTGTCTTCTGACACTCGATGTTCTGGTAACTTGACCTTCTAAAGTAAGCCCATACATATATATACATATATATATATATATATATATATATATATATAGGAACCAAAACGTATCCAAAAAACAAAATGTATCAATAAATGAATGAACACTGATCCAGGTTAGAATCACAGAGTTTAATCAACAAGTTAAGAGCTTTCATTCCATAATGTAAAAAACTTCTTCAGAACTGAAAGTAACATCATCTTCCTGTGTTTTAAAAACACTTCCTGTTACATAACATATGATATCATCATGCATGCATAATTATATAATTTGAACAGTACCCTTAAAGTTACAGAACCATTTTAAATCCATATATTAAAAACAAAAAAAAATAGTTGCTTTAATAAATATAAATATTGAAAAAATAAGATGCAAAGAGGGTAATGGCTTGACACTCCATGAGGAGTCAATAGGAGGACCACTTTAACCATTAAAAAATATAATCATAAATTTTAATGAATAATCACAATGCAGAGACAAGTAAACACTCACAACAAGCTCCGCGCACACACAAAATAATACCAAGTCCAATTGTTCAAGTCAAAGCTGTTGCACGGAGATGCAGAAATCTGGATAAACAAAGTCCGTTAATATTCAACGTGGCTGCCTGCTAGGCACAACATCATACGCTGTTTGAGTTCAAAAAATCAGCTACAAAAGTCACTAATTGCTATTCAGCACTGTTAGGAACTTCCAACAACACCAGTCAACTCCATCGAACAATAACTTGAGAATCACACAAAATCAATAATCCAAGCGTTCAGCGAGGTGAAAATAAAAGAATTGGTTTATTAAAACATCCGGCAAGCACTTTCGACAAGGTCTTCTTCAGGCCGTTATACAATTTTTTTAAAAAACATTCACAAACATTTATAAAGGATGTGACATAGACATAATGATGTCACATCCTGTTCAAACTACAATATATTAAAGATACAAAACATTTTCTTAAAACTTTTGGGCACTACAAAACATAAAACAGATGTCCTATGAGAAAATGTTAGAAATCCAACATAAGCATGATATACATGATAGATTATTAGTCACCTTTGACGTCCAGTCACTCTTCACAGTGATCCCAAATCATGATCAGACAGTTAATGAAGGATGGCACTTATTCTGCAGGTAGAATAGAGGTGATATGCAAGTTAATGGAAATAGTACTAACGAATAACATCTTCATTTTCAATGGTCAAATTTACATACAAAAGGATGGCGTAGCTATGGGCACCTCATGTGCCAATAGCTACGCCAACCTAATTATGGCTGATTGGGAGGATGTATCCCTATTTCAGCTTGATATATTTAGGAAATATGTTCTGTGCTATACCAGATTTGTTGATGACCTCTTTTTGATTTGGGGTGGTACAGAGGAGGAACTAAGTGGCTTGGAATTTGAAATGAACATGGCAACTGACTTTTTAAAATTTTCTATGACTAAATTGAGAGAAGTCATACCATACTTAGATATGTACATAGAGAAGCTACCTGATGGTAGCCTGAACACAGGGGTATTTAGGAAAAAATGTTACAGAAACACATTACTCCACCGTAGCAGCATGCATCCAGGCCACATATTCAATAATATTATGAGGAGCCAAGTGATGAGAGCCTCTAGATTGAATTCTGATTATCCAGGATTTCTGAGTGAGTTAGATGACTTACAGACTAAATTTTTAGACCGCTCATACACAGAAGAAGAAATTGAAGAAAATTTTAGTGGGATAGATACCCTAAGGGAAGGTAGAGCACATCCGTACTTTGCTATGCCACACGTTGACACATTGAGTTCAGGATATTTACCTGATAACAGTAATGAATACTTTCGAATCCCTATACATTTCACCCAAGACGTAAATAGTATTAAGTACATTTATAAGAAACATTGGGATATCTTATTGACAGATGCAAGGACATCTGTTTTATGTGTTTAGTTGTGTATACAACGTTGGATTTAGTGCTTTGCATTTTTGACAACTTGTGAACCAGGACTTTTTAATGCAGCTACTGAGAGCAAGATTTAAACTACAAATGTAGATCTTATGTATATTTTGTTTGATAATAGGTAAAGAGCTGTATTAGTTGATGCATGTACAAATAGCGTTTGCATTTTGTCATACCGAACTAAAATATTAGGTACTTCAATTTTACAGCGCCGGAATGGTGCAGACAATGTCTTGCATTTTAACTTATTTTAATGTACTTTGATGCTAACAGTTTTAGAGCTGCACTAGTTGATGTATGTGCAAATAGCATTTGTAATTTGCCATACCCAGTAAGAATGTTAGGTGATTCATTTTTTGTAGTGCCCAAAAGTTTTAAGAAAATGTTTTGTATCTTTAATATATTGTAGTTTGAACAGGATGTGACATCATTATGTCTATGTCACATCCTTTATAAATGTTTGTGAATGTTTTTTAAAAAATTTGTATAACGTCCTGAAGAAGACCTTGTCGAAAGCGCTTGCCGGATGTTTTAATAAACCAATTCTTTTATTTTCACCTCGCTGAACGCTTGGATTATTGATTTTGTGTGATTCTCAAGTTATTGTTTGGTGGAGTTGACTGGTGTTGTTGGAAGTTCCTAACAGTGCTGAATAGCAATTAGTGACTTTTGTAGCTGATTTTTTGAACTCAAACAGCGTATGATGTTGTGCTTAGCAGGCAGCCACGTTGAATATTAACGGACTTTGTGTATCCAGATTTCTGCATCTCCGTGCAACAGCTTTGACTTGAACATAAATTTTAATGAAACACAGTCAAGCGCGTTTGTCCCTGATAATAGTGGGACTTCATCAGAACTGCATAAAACAAAAACTCAAACCTTAAATAGACTATAACACTAAAATGCCATGTGATACAAATTAATAAATTACACATAAGTCTATTTCTAAAAGGTACATGAACTCAAAAAACTAGTAATAACCCTTAAAACACGTTATTAACCAGTACATACTTATTAAAGTGTTAATTAAAAAATTAAGTTTGTACATAATGAATTTAATATATATATATATATATATATATATATATATATATATATATATATATATGTATATAAACAGGGAACATTATTTCACCATTTACAGCTCTTGGGATCTCATCTTAAGAACAGGAAGGATACATATATTGTCATTAAGGCCCAGAGGGACTGTAGAATTCCGTTTTAATTGCCATTTTAATTCATACCTTTCAATGTCTAATTCCCACCAACCTCCACTTGGGTTCATAGGAACAATATCAAGAATTCCAAAACAAAATGTTTTCAACACTGAACAAACCAGTGTGTGCTTCTATAGAGCATTATTGGGATTCCCTTTCAAAATTGCATACAGATGTCCTTAAATTCTTTTTCTCAACTGTCTCTTAGCCTTCCCCACATAAAAAAAAATCCACATTTATCACAAATAGCAATGTAAACTATCCCTCTAGTACCACAATTACCCTTTTTCAAAAAATTTTTATATGGAATATTGGGTAAAAAAATTGTTATACCTTCTAAAATATAGGAACATTGTTTACATGAACCACACTTAACAGTTCCTTTATCAGAGAGAGCTATATAGGGTTTCTAATGTGTTCACACTTCTGCCGGTTTCAGAAATGTGAGTATTCGGCTTTGTAAGTTTAAAATACTGAGAAGGCTGAAGCGTGAAATTCAAAATTCCGAAGTACGGATATTTCAAATTTCTGCTTCCGGTGGGACGGGATGTGGATGTTTGGGTTTAATTTTGGTAAGTTTGTGTGTGTGAGTATGTCGGTTAGGGGTTTAGTGTGTTTAAGTGTGTGTAAGTGTGCGTTTGAGGGACTGTAAGGTGTGTGTGTGTGAGTTTCATTTGTGTTACTGTTTGTGCGATCTCAGAATTAGAATATATAAGTAGGGGGGTATGGGGCACAGCCCCCCACATGGGGGATGCAGGGGGGGCTTGCCCCCCTCCTTATATGTAGTTTACATTAGTTTGTTTGATTGTGGGGGGGTTGTGTATGTTTATGTGTTTACTGTATGTGTATCATGAGTACGAGATTTTGAATTTCACGGTTGTGTGTCTTCGAGTTTGTGAGTTGTGGTTGGGTTTTTGGCATTATGGTTTCGGAATACTGAAATTTGAGATTTCAGTATTTCGAAATTACAAAGTGGACCCAACATACATATGGCATTACTAATAATCAGAAAGTACTTAAATGTATTTTTCTCAATGTATTTGAAACATTTGCTTGTTTGAAAATTTTTAAAATGGGGTGCAACTATTTTTAAAAAGGAAAAGGTTTTATGCTTGGTGTTATAATTTAGCTTTCCTAAGGGTTAAAACACTACTAATGCTTATTTTGTCATTTTATGCCAGGGGCCAGTTTAATTCCCAATATTCCAACCTAGCTTCCCATGGTCCCTCTCATACTAAAGGTGGAACTTTTTCAAAAACAAAAAAACAGAAACTCTTTGATGTGTCTACATTACTTACCATGCCTGTTCATGGTGTTACTAGCAGTATTTTTCTTAGTAACATGCACATGCTCACAAATCTTGGCTTTAAGAGCGCTTTCAGTCATATTATACTGTCCCCCTAAAGCTGACTTTTGGGACTATTACCCTTTGGCAGGTACTCACAGTAATGTTCACTGACTCTAAAACATATCTACATATGCTTCTGCCTACACTTTATTGTTTCTTAACTTACAAATCCTATGATCTCCTTGGATCAACTACCAAGTTAGCCTACTAGCCATTCAATACCCTATCATTCTTGAAAACACTATCTAGAATTTTTCATCTGAGTAAAAATGTAATAATTTGTTTGTGTATATCTGTTTGTTGTGTTTGTTTACATCTGTGTAAAAAAATCATTTTATTTGTGTTTTATTTTGTGTTTTAAACTGTAAAAATGTAACAGTTTGTTGAAAGACGTTTTGGAGCTTTTCTCCCCGGGTCTCCGTTGAAAATGGACATGTATCCAGTCAGACTATCCTGGTAAACAAATGTAAAATAAATAAATAAATACATTGTAAACACATATATTTTTTCATCCCGATCATTTTTTCAGCCCTGGGGTAGTTATAAGTATTTCCCTTCTCAAAGTATGACTTTAAGTTTTTACCCCTCTTGTACACATAACATGGGCTGTTACATAACTTTCCAAGCAAACCCAGGGGTCCACAAAACTGCCTTCCAATTTCTGTTCATAATTTTCTTGATGTTATTGTTCCATTTGTTTCTTGGAATAATCACAGCTTTGGATTAGTCTTTTGAATGTAAGTACCTTAGAATTTGTCTCAACCACTTCAGGGTCTTTAAGGAGGGACTGAACGTTTGTCACCCAGTTTGTCACCCTATTTTTTACCACTTTTTCAATAATTTCATTATAAATTAATTTAGTAGAGCTTTCCTGAATATCTTAAATAACAGACTAAAAAACGTAATGCAATTTGGCTGTTCAAAAAGAGTAGAATGTTAATGCAGGATAGAGGAAAAAACATGAAAGACTGATAATATTATAAAACACCACAGTACCTTGAAAACTTCTAAATGCTTTGCAATCATACTAAAAAGCAAATAAACGAAGACAAAAAGCTGTTCTGTACTATCTTTCAGAATAATAGTAAACATAACCCTAAGAAATTTGGACATCCATTAAAGAAATATTGCATCCTAGCCAAAAAGTCAACCCTGCCTCCTCTCCCAGAAACTCACCACTGTAAACTGAAATACAGTTCAACTCTTATTTCGTAGACAATATTGCATCTCTAATCAAGGATTCCCCAGCATCTAATCACCTCCCTGCCTAACAGCCACATATCATGACATCCACTTTCACCTTTAAACCTGTGCTCACATCTTATATTAAACTACTTTTAAACAAACTCAAACAATGCTCTGCTTCATCTGATGACCTTCCAAGTGAGTACCTTAAAATAGCAGCCGATAGCATTGCCTATCCTGTCTCAATCCTTATAAGTAGGTCAGTCCAGAAATCCCATATCCTCTCTGTCTGGAAAAAGTCACACATTATCCCTCTACACAAAGTAGGAAATTCAACTGACATTATTACTTTAGACATTAGCAATTTTATTCCCCTCTCCAAAATACTTGGAAAACTATATTCAAAAAACAATTGCTAAACTATCTCCTGCAGGAAGAACTCCTATCCCCACACAACACAGGTTCTGTCCTTCCCATAGTACTAACACTGCACTTCTAACTTATATAGATACTGTCAATAAAGCTAGAGATAATGACAAACTAGTCTCCCCCTTATTTCTAAACTTGCCTAAAGCATTCAACACAGTTTGTCACAACAAACGTCTACTTCAGATGTCCTCAATAGGTCTCACTTAGTCCACCCTTCTATGGTTCAAAAGCTATCAGTCAGTAAGATGGAACACAACCCTTTCTCCATACCTCCCATTCACCACCAGTGTACCAGAAGGCTCTAGCCATGGTCCCCTCATCTTTAATATTCTTACCAACAACTTCCACACATCCACTCAACAGGCCTTTATAATATAGAACTCAGATGACTCCACCGTCATTTTCTTATCTCACAACATGGCACACTTCAAAAGAATGACTCAGGAAGCTTTAACAGCCACTGAAACATGGTTTTATAACCCACAACTCATGCACAAAAAATACTACCCCCACCAGTTCCTCTCTTGTGAAAAAAACAAAATTTAAAGTCCTAATAATACAGCCATTGAAGTCATTTCTCATAGCAAATATTTAGGGATGATAGTGGATGATAATCTTAAATTTGACTTGCGTATACAAACTTGCATCAGAAAAAACTCCTCAAAAATTAGGGATGCTTTATAGAAACAAAATAATTCCTAGGCAACACAAGTAAAACTACACTTGTCTCTACTTATCTCCTCCCCAAACTTCTTTACAGTGTTATTATCCTTACAAACCTTCAAGCATCACAAAAATCTAAATATGAACAATGCTATAACAAAGATGCTAAATCTGCAGCAAATACCTCTTTAGACCCCACCACTGTTTTGCACTAAAAAGCCTAAATTGGTTAGAACTACCCCATCAGCTAACTTATAAACAGATTCCTACCACCAATAAAATTATCCAGAATCTATCTGCATCCTATTTGCAAAAACTGGAGCTGAGGCTGCCCCATTGCAAATGCTTTGATTTGCTTAAAATATTCACTATTGATATACACAAAGTTGTTCTTTAGTACCATTCCCATGCACCCAACAATAATATTAATGCATTTTTGAATTAGGGTGGAGTTGATGTAAAAATGATTCTTGGAACCATTCTAATCTTAGTTCATGTGGAATCAATGAAAACAAATCCACCATGTCAATAATCACAAAAAATTCACAGCCAGCCATTTAAAGTGTCAAGAGTACTTAAGCACATGGGGTGTGTTGCAGAAAAAGTTTTTTTTTTTTTTTTTTTTTAACTCACTGTCCACCAATTGAACAAGATGCTCAGTTTTTGATCCTGTAGAACTAATGACTAGATGCAGTGGAGAGTCCAAGACAGTTTTGTGAATTTTGGGAATACCAAATATAGAAGGAATAACTGGTTGTTTCACTTTTATGTATTCACATTTCATCACAGGGAATATGTTGGTCAAACATAAGTCTTCCAGCCAATTATCAAGCCTTGCGTAAGCTATAATTATTTCATTTCTAGATATTGGGCTATAAAAACTGCCTTCATTCAAATATCCCAGGATTTTGTTTGAGAGGTTGAAGTAATCCATCAGCACAACCCCCACCCCACCTTTATCAGGTTTCATTACCCTGATGGCTTTGTCATGTTATAATCGTTTAACAACTTATTCTATATATATTTTATATTAGTTTTTGTCAGCATTGTTCATGTCAACTTTTTGTGGTTTAGTTCTTTTTAGGTAGACCTCTCTCTCTCTCTCTCTCTCTCTCTCAAAACATACACACACCCACACACACACACACACACACACACACACACACACACACACACCCACACACACCCACACACACCCACACACACACACACACACACACACACACACACACACACACACACACACACACACACACACACACACACACACACATATATATATATATATATATATATATAT
>NC_056746.1:717483483-717493483 GCF_019279795.1 Protopterus annectens | reverse complement strand
GCAATAAGTCATGAATATTTACAAACACACTCAACCAATAAGAAAACACCCATCCCATAAAGGAAGTGGTATGTTCCCACTCCCAAAAATACAATTCATAAATCAAGATTATGAGAATTAAACTCAACATAATAATATTAATAATAAATGTGACAGTGTGAATAAATAAAATGGACAAGGATAGCATGTAACATTATATACAGAATACTACAAAAAGCCCACTGAACTTCCTATATATTCATATAATAAGCTACATTTCATTGAAACATTAAGAAAAAATATATAAAATGGCAAAAACATGGGGAAAAAGTTTAATGCACAAAAAAATACATCTAAATGCATAATCTCACCAATGAAATATCACCTCACAAAACCATATAAATGGAACAGATATAAGCTAGGTAAAAGTCACAGAACCATGATAAGTTGGACGTAATGTGTTTGACTAACATAATACACAAAACCATGATAAGTCTGACGTAATGTGTTGAACTAACATAATACACAAAAAATGTCAACAATATAACACAAAAATGATAGATCACAATTATACCAATGGCATATGGGTTCCTCATAAAAAATTGTAGTTGTAGGTCAACATGTAGTCCTGGTAGAGAGGACACTTAAAACATGGTATCCACTTATAACCTAAAATGCACAAATACAGTATTTAGATTGTTGCAACCATATACCAATGCAGAGACATTTAACACAGAGGGTATAAATTAAATTCCTCGTGGAGGTTGTAGTTATAAGTGATCATTCAGACCTGGTGGGAAAAGCGCTCCCAAAGTGATAATCCAGTATTTTTCTTTAGGATTTAAAATGCTATGCCATCCTTGAGAATTATTCCGATCACCAATAATTCTATCAATAATCATAAAAGTAAAATTAGCATTTGGATGTTTCAACGTGTGACGAAATAAAGCATTGGTTTCTTTTTTATTTTTAATATCACTTCTATGTTCATTAATGCGAGTTCTAAGTGATCTGGAGATTTGGCCAATATAGAAGGCCAAACATTGACAGGTGGCTAGATATACTACCCAGCTAGTACTGCAATTACCAAAAATTCTGCAATCGTACACTCTACAAGTATTCTGGCTAGTAAATTGTTTGAGTTTACAAACATGTTTACAAGATCCACAGTGACCACAAGGAAAGGCTCCCAATAATTCATCCCCAGACATAGTAAGCTGCTTATATATTGCCCCGGCACTTTCCTTATGTTTGAAGTGAGAAAACAGTGAACCCAATGTTTTTCCTCTCCTGTACAGGAACCGGCACCGAGATCCCAAAAGTGGTCTTAGCTGTTCATTAGCCATTAGAATGTTCCAATGTTTGTTTATAATGCCCTTAATGGCATTATGATTTCTACCATAAGTCGTGACAAACCTTATTTGTTTTGCTTACTACTAACCTATGAACTATGAACATATAGTAGACAGAGATGAATCACTAGGCTGTGTTTTGTATTGTAATAAGGTGTTTCTATCAATACTAGTAGACCAATCCAAATCAACGTCACCACAGCTACACACAGCTGAGGAGTCAGAGGGGGAACCAGCAGCTGCTATGGATATAGGCAGGCGTAGATGTGCTCAATATGCCCTCGCATTGACTAAGAGGCAACATATAGCACACTCACTCAACACACTCACTCACTGCCTCAGGGGCTAAAACCTTCAGCCTATGCACATACATGTAGTAACATTGATGCCAGGTAGTGCTCACAATCTTTACTTACCCATGTAATGGTTGTGTACTGATAGCATCAGACCGAGTCAGTCCTGAATAAAAATTATTGCAACTGCTGGATTTACAAGGTAAGTGTTGTACCTGGAGTGCATTGTGTAATAATATGAATGAATGGCATATCCTTGCATGTTGTGACTTGGTAATACAAGCAAGTAAGAGGTGAGTGATTTGTAGAGAAATTACTTTAACATATGACAGCAGAGACTTATGTGATTACATGCATTCTCTATCAAGTAGTAGGCTGCAGGCATCAAAGTTTCACACATTTATACCTCTCAAAAGTACTGATGGTCACCAAATGTCCTCAGTTTGACATCATACTTTTGTAAAGGAAATTTGTTAGAGAAGTTAGAAAGTAATGAAGCACATTTCAGTTTCAGGCTTTACAACCCTCAGAAGATTCTATTAACTGTCTAGCTTTCTAAGACCAAAATATGTAAAATGTACAATTAGCAAAACAACATCATAAACACAGATGTACTAAGCACTAAGTTAGCACTGCACCCTGAGTATCAGACACAAATGTTATGTATCCCTGAGTCCAAATGATAGAAAACAAGGAACTGCACAGTTATCATCACTTGCACAGGGTGTTGTGTGTGGAGGGAAGGATACCTAGGCTGACATTAAAGGATAGTCAGTGTGTGTAAGCAAAAAATAGAATCAGGCAGACATTCAGATAAAATAACAACTGGCCAGTGAGACAAAATGACCTTTAAGCTTTATGGCTGAACCATGTAACTATTGTCCGTGTGTCTGTATGGGTTCTTCAGGTGAAATTGGTGTGTGAGTGTCTGCAGGAACACAGCCAAACTCTATGCTAGCTCTACATCATGGTATATAGGACAGGTTTGAGCCATGCATGGCAAAGGTGGCAGTTCATCACTGTTGTACCCAACCATGAGAACTGGCTCTGCCAGGAGGTGCACTGCACTGGCACATCTGCACCCATGGTCAGATGTACTGCTGCTACCTGAATGTGACTGATGTCTACTGGATGAGCTCATCTCATGAGTACACCCAGGACCATGACCCTATGGCCTGCCACATTTGTGTGTGGACACCTCAACCACTGGCTGAGCAGTGGAAGTAGTTCCACTGTGGGAAGGTGATTGGGCATGGCCACATTGGCTAATAGTAGATGATGTGACTAACTTATGCCAACAAGGATGCCATCCCTTTCCCAGCAGATGTTCCATCACAGACACCGCCTATTCCAATGTGTCATTTATCTGATCTATTGAATTCTCAACATGGTGGAGGCAGTCACACGTCAGGCCTGTGCCACATCTACCACCCTAAGCATTTCTCTGGATGACCTATAGGAATGTGCCTGTGCCTCCATGATGACCCTAAACATACATTGAGTGGCATGGGAAGACACACCTGGATCAGGTGAAGGATGGACAACAGGCCTCCTCTGAGCTCTCCTAACAACCCTCCTGTGTGGCACCCCAACCACACTTTGGCTATGGCTAGAGTCAACTTGCACTGAAGCCACAGTAACCGCACTTACCTAATTGAGTATCTCACCCTCCACCTGTCCAATATTTGAGGGCTCACTGGAATGGGTTGGAGTAGGCCTACTGGCTGTGTCTGATGGAATTACAGGGGATGGCTGAATGTCAAACTCAGATTCAACCTCTGCATCCCCTGACTGTGCCTCTGTTTGGCCACCATCATCATCAGAGTCTGCTGATACTCTCACATCTGGTGGTAAGAGTCCTACACTTCCACTGTCAAGATCACCTGTGATAAAAAGCAACATACACAGGAAAGAAATTAATAGCTACACTACTATAGTCAAATGTATGTTAACAAATTAGCATTGGTGCCACTTCTACAGACACTACAGCAATACACAGAATGGTTCTGACACCCACATCACACACATGGATAAAATAAATATTTCTTTGAACTGCTCATCACTACTGACAAAAAATGATTTGGCTTACCATGTGCAGATGATGACATGCTTCCAATGGATGATGGCTCTGTAAGAGGTTACTCAAATGGTAAGGACACCATCATCAAAATTAACAGTAACACAGGGGGTTAAAACTTTTTGCCCTTTATATGTCTATTAATGATACTTTTAAGAAGAACTTGGATGACAAGTCCTCCCAAGCCCATATGTAATCAATGAGAATGTGCTGTTAACTGTATCAATCTACAACTATCCCCCAAACAAATTTAATATTGAACAGAGGTTAAGTTTTGCTGTCAATATTTTATTATATAAGAAGTATTAACAATTGAGATAGATAAGCCTATCTGGAAGCTCCTCCTGGGACATGCTTTTTCTCTGTGAAACAGTAGCACCAAAGTGAATGACATATTGTTGTGCACTTTCCTTTGAGCTGTCTAGATCGCTGACAGTGGACAGAACTCTTCATTTGCTGTTAGTGGTGTTAGTGGTGGCTCAGTAGCAGCCCCCACTGATACCCATCGATTTACTGGTCACTGCAGCTGCTCTCCTCCATGCAAATGGAATCATGTCAGTGGCCGTATGGTGCACCTGATCATATGCCCTGCTGTGGCTACCTATTCTGTTCACATCAGCAACTATCTGCTGCCATATTTGCATTCTACCTCCTGACATATCCCCATGTCCCCTCTCAAGCAGAAAAGCACCATGTCTCCTAAAAGATTCCACAATGACCTTATTCTCAGAGTCACTGAAGGGGGGTTCAGGACTGGGACACCTGGGTACCATAGTTCTAGGTGACCTAAAACACAAAAGAAGGATAATAGAGATAAGTATCATGTAACTAAAAGTCCTGTTTTGATATAACACATGAAAGGTAGCATTTCACTATTACCCACTGGAGAAACATAAAACAGTCAAGATATTCAAATATAAAAAATGAATTGTGTGGTTGTAACATATTACAATCAAACACAAAGCAAGGTTGGATCCAAAACAAGGAGAGTAACAATAGTAAAAATCTTTTTTGTGCCAAAACAGAAATTCAGCTTTGCTCCCCCACCCCTAAAAGAACAGGAAAATGACATATTTTGCTAACAAACCATCAGTGAAATGTTAAACGTACTGTCAAACTGTTCCTGAAACACGTGTACAGATTTAACACAGAACATTTCATTGTAAGCTATTGTCAGTCATGTCTACCTGTGGCCAGCACTCCCCTAGAGGTGTTTAACACCCCTGTGTCATTGACAATATAGGACATTTACATTTTATGGAAATAACAAAAGAAGAGTAAATAGAGGAAAAACAGTTGTAACATTCGCACTTGTGATTACAGTTAATAATGCTGTGCATCTGAGGAAGTGAAATGCCCTGACAAACACGTCCATGCCATCAGTACATTTCTATGAAATGCGCACAGATAAAAGTAGCATTTGCATATATATATATATATATATATATATATATATATATATATATATACATAAAACTGCTTTTTCTTAATGACATTTCAGCATATGCAGTATAGAGCTGAAAAATGCAAACATACACTATCAAGGTCAGTAGTCTTCTGTGTGCAGATATATGCCAAAGTAATATCCTCTTCTGTGTTATCCACATAAACAAGTCTTCTCACATGTAGGTTCCCTAGCTACATGGTTCCCATTTAATGGTGTAGACTTGAGAGCTGTGAGTATGGTGATGATGCAAATGAGGTGTGCACTCATTTGAATTCCTGAATCCCAATTACTTGGTTGTGTGTATCAGATGCAAACATAGTGCAAGCACTCTGTCAGTGGTTGTTGATAATGGATTGCAACTGTGAATTATTACTGGCAGGGAGAAGTAAAGCACAACAGGAATGCAGACTGCCCTACCTCCAGTGAGTGTGTCAGTCAGGTTAGACTTACAAAGTGTAGAAGCAATTCTATCAAGGTTTTAATATAAGTACATAGCACACATTTCACAGTTTCTCTTCAGTAACATCCAACCTCCCCTTCATTTGTTAACAACCCTATATTATTGCCATTTAATATCCTCACTCATTTTAAGGATAATGATACAGAATGCCTTATAGTCTGTATGTCTCAGATTACTGCTCATGTAAAACAAGAACAATCATCAAACACAGATATATAAGAGAGAGAGCTGCATTTTTGCAAACAGTAGTCTTAAATGGTTGAGTGATTACTCAGTGGACTGCGTCTGAAATTAATATATGTATAAACAACTGTCATATGTTTTGTTAGTACTGTGGATGATGTTGCAGTTGGTTGTATACAATTATTTCAGTCCTCTGCTGCAAAGTGGTTTGTGTGGCAAGGAGGGATAGGACACCCTTATTGTGTTTTTAAGGTTCTTTAGAGTGAGAGTTCAAATACAGACCTTTGTAAAAAATATTTCATGTGTACCAACAGACATTTTATAGTGTTTATTTAATAGATTTATTTTCTTCTTTTTTTGTTTTCCTTTTTTTTAATGCCACTATTTGCAGGATGCAAGGCTTAGCACAAATAGGGGAAACAGAGGAGCACAATGAATGTCATGTTTAGCTGTGCTTATCTTGTTTGTGCAAAGCTTAACAGTGCACATACTTGACTAGTGGCCCACACAGGAAGCAGACAGAACACTTGCAGGCAGGGGCATAGTCAGTGTAAAGGCCAAAAAGCATACATTGTTGCAGTTTTTGCTTTCCACCACACAATGCTACCAAGCAACATTTCATGGCTGTTGGCAAGCTTCCCCAACACTTGCTACCATTGAACACCTGCAGACAGGATGCAGCCAATTAACAATTTAAAATAGATACATTCTATTAAGTCTCTTGGGCACAGCGCAAATATGCTAAGCGAATTCTGCAGTGATTTAAACACAGAACTTAAGAATGAATAGGGAATTATGCAAGTGTCATTTAACTATTCCTGTGGCAACAGGTATAAGTCTAGGGCTGTAATACAGATGGTCCTGGGTTCCAATACAGGAATTACAACATATTTTTACTGTTGTGACAATCCAGTTTATTGTAATGAACACAAAAATATACAAGCGTTATTTCAGAATTCTTGTGGCAACAGGTGTAAATGTACAGTTATCATACAGATGGTCCTGGGTTCTAATACAAGAAGTGCAAAGTATTTTTACTGTTGTGACACTCCAGTTTATAATAATGAGCACCAAAATATACACGTGTGATTTGAACATTCTGATGGCAATAGGTGTACGTGTAGACTTGGTTCTGAATTCCAATACATGACATTCCAGACATTTTTACTGTTGTTTCATTTCACATTACATTCAATCTCACTTATAACACTTTAGATAGTGGAGCTGATAGGAATTATATGTATGCGGGATAAGATACCCTTATTGTGTTTTCAGATGTATGACTGAGGGTATACAGTTAAATATATTTTTGTAAGTATAATTCTGCTGTGTGGAATTGGATGGCTTTCACGCTTAAATAAGACACATACACAAATGATTCTATATATAAGGACCTTGTCAGGTTACACACATACAATGTTAACACCTCAGACTATCGTCTGTATTTATGAATGATTCTTGACTATGTCTGAGAAGTTCCACTGTGGCAAAGATAAAAAATTACTGCTGTGAAAGAAAATGTTTTATCCTTTATGAATAGGTTTGAATCCCACACTGTAAAAATCAATTTTATTAATGTATAAAGCCAAACCAAAAATGTGTCATTCATGAAATGTATGTCCCCAGTGCATGTCTACAAAGTTAAATCACCTAAAAGTTATGGCAGCAGACACCTCTCAAACTAATATCAAGTTTCAGATTAACCTTCCAATTTCAAAAATTGTTTTCCTCCCTGCTTGGTGCTGTTGCTCTCTGCTTAACATCATGCAAACACGGTTGGCATCATTTCTCAGATTTGTGCTCTAACAGTAAACATCATAACAGGAATTGGTGAGAAACCATCATTTGCCATTGCTCTACTTTTGGGATTAGACAGGTTTGGCATTACTTTGGAAGGTGCCCAATTTAGGGTATAGAGATGGGGGAGTTCAAGAGTACAAGATATTTATTAGACTCTTGGTAAAGTACCACAACTAAAGGCTGTGTAGGCACCATTTTAATGACCTAAAAAGATGCAAGATGGATATGGTCAACTAGTTGCTGGATGGGTTTCAAACCAGCAACATCTCATAGTTGTGTAAGTATGCTAATAAAGATCATTTATAATACATAGAAAGCTAAATATTAGCATGACTGGTATGCATAATGCTCTTCTTTTCCTTTCTTTTCTTTTCTTTTCACAGCTAATCCTGAAATTGAGTTAAATCGGAAGGATCATGCTGATTGGCGAGACTGAGGGAAGCAAGTGGCATGTATGCAACACAAGAGAAGTATTACTGTATCTTTAAAAGTTAAATATAGATTTTTTTGTTTGTTTTGCACACAGTAGTAGCAAAGTGAGCATGCATATCCTAACTGTAAAAGCAAGCACTCATGTATAAGTCTGCAGCACAAAGCAACTTTAAGAGTCAAATATAACACTGTAGTCATTATGGGGTCAAATACCATGAGTAACATGCATTACTGCATTTATTTAATAATATTTCATATGTTAAACTATGCAAGTGGCATAAAGGACCTGCTATTAACTGTAATCTGTATAATCTGTATAATTGGACCAAGCTTATGTACAATACATGCACATTGCAAGGAGTACTTTGAGGAAGCCATAATTATAGTTTGTAGTTGTTAGGACATATACTTAAATATAAAACTTCAGATAAATATGCTGATGCTAATGTTATCTCTTTTTTTCTCTCCCCCAAACCTTATCTCTTTTTTTATTTTCTATTATGTGTTGTGAAAACGCCTCAAAGTCATCCATCTTTACCAAATCATTAAATGCTTCAGAGCACAGTGAGGCAGGCCAACTCCCAGTAGGTTAGTTTGCCCCCACTACCGCACCAGCACCAATGCCCAACACACCTGGGACCCAACCTAGCAGAACTGCCTCTGCTGGTCATGCACTACTTGTGCCCTCAGGTAGCACTACCCTGGCAGAAGGTGCTGTGGTGTCTTCCAGGAGTACTGGGAGAGGTAGGGATTTCATCACCTGCCAGGAGATGCCAGGGTTGGTGTGTAGGGTCATGCGCCGCACCATTGGTGTATGTGTATGCCTAATCTGGATAGAGAGGTTGCTCTCCCTCATGGCCCATTGGAGGAGAAGACATCAAGCACTCCAGAAGCCAGCGGAGTAAGGGTACAGTGATGACAGTCCTGTGGTTCAGGACTAGATTATCACTGCCCCCATGTTTGATGGGTATGATTTTATGTTATCCCCTTCCTCTCCCCAAACACGGTGTCCCCCAAACTTTTGTGTTCCTCATCATCCCTGTGTCTTGTCTTGCATTTCCTGTTTGTTTGCATTTGCTTCCTTAGCCACCCAACTTACCTGACCCAGAAATACCAATGTCCCTTACCCAGCATTCCGCTCTTAATGAAGTTCAAAAAAATGGGCACCTGTCCCACAAAAAAAGTTGTCCCATGCATAGCTCTCCATTTTGCAAACATTTCTTCTTGGCACACTAGATTTGGCTTAATTGGCTATACAACATGATTATGTTGTTGTCACCCCTCTTTGTGGAGGTGATAGTCCAAATTCAGCTAATATTATGTACACATTTTTATTTTACATTATTGAAGAAATTATTACCTATGGTTCTTTTCTACCTCCCTCCTATGCATTCATATATTGCTTTACCTTTGTTCTCCCCCCCTGCTTGCCCCCCATTTCACCACTTTCCTATCTACCCCATTTTATCACTTATAATCTTGTCAAAAATAGAATCACACACAAAACACATAAGTACCAAAAAATTGAGCTCTTCCCTGTTTGGCCTCTATGTTTGTGTAAAGTTTGGCATTGAGCAACAATGCCAAATGTTGGTGAGCAGCTCTTCTGCAGTATGGTTACCTCTGTGCAATGCAGCTTAAACATGCTGCACTATGTCAAAATAAAATAACATGCTGTGAATGTAGAATAAAGTAAAATGTTACTGCATTATCATTTTTATTTAAAAGTATTGCATACACCTGGATTTGAACCCTCTATCATAGGGGATGAAAAAGGAATTTGTTAATGCATTTACACCTGCTGCCAGAGAATCTGCTAAACAGCAGGTGTGTTTCATACACTCAGTACTAACTCTCATAATTTTAGCAATGAGCCTTACATTTGTGCACTGCTTAACTAAGTGCAAACAGGGAAAGCAGTAGAACTGAGTATCTTTCATGCACAAGCACTTTGCTAGCCATTGCCCAAACTCACTG